>NC_084902.1:2851073-2889599 GCF_949316345.1 Pungitius pungitius
CCCCCCTCCCCCTCCCACTCTAATTCTACCCATCATGCTCTCTGCCCTCCTCCCTCTCTCTCTCTCTCTCTCTCTCTCTCTCTCTTGGAGAGGGCTCTTCAGCCATCATTCTTCCCTTTCTCAATCTTTCACTTTTATCATCCTCGACAATAAGCTCCGCCCCCACACGACCCCCCCCACGTCTGGATTCGGTGAGTCGAGTTCAAGGCTGGACCATTCAACGGAGGAGATGAAACCAAAAGGTGTGTGTGTGTGTGGGGGGGGGGGGGGGGGGGGGGGGAGGGGGTTGATGGAGAGATAGATGGACTGAGAAAAATACTAAAAGGTTGCACTGCAATGTGATGAGCTGTAGAGAGAAATATTGGGCCCCCCTGGGGTCCGGACAGCCCAAACTATGTTGCACTCTGCCCGGAAATCCAGAAAATTGATCTTTTTTTTTTTTGTGTGTGTGTGTGTGGTACAGTACATTGTGCACAGCATCACGTTACCCAATCTGTGTGCTGTCTGTGAAAAAGGAGCATGACGCAGTGCGTGTCCATCACAGCGTCCATCAGACCGAAACGCGCCGCGCGCCGCATCACTTCAGAGAGACAATCAGCCCTTTAGGTTTCAATCATCCAAACGGAGACAATGACATCGTCAGACATTACGAATGGTGTCTCTTCTCACGTGGCGTCTTAGGCCTCGGGCGCATTCCATAATGCGCGTGGCAGGCGGACTCGGACGAACCGCAAAGAGTGCTGGGCTTCTGCTGGATGGGGTTCCTGTAGCTCAGCGTAACAAAAGCCGGGCGGGGCGGATTGTCAAAGTGCAGATAATTGACCCCAGAGGGGGAGCAATCACAGACACTGGGTCGTTAATGCTTTAATAAGGAAGTGTAAATTATCAGGGCTTTGCCTGACATCGCCACCATGCCGCTTAAGGGCAACCGCATAATAGTCAGGGACCAAGGAGCTATTAAAAAGTAAACTATTGTGACCGGGATATGGCTTGAAGAAGCTGGTTCCCCCCTCCGTGGGATGATGTTGTGAGTCGCTGAAGGCGAGGAGGGTTTAAATTCACTTGTTGGCATCATCCGTGGCCTCAATCGTGTTGGTCTGGAACACGTCAAGACCACCGAAAGACAACCACTGCTTTGGTTTAGGTGTTTAATCCCGAAACCTACCGCAGGTCTGAGGATTCCGCGCTAAAAGTGCTGCAAAATAACAACCTCTTTGAGATGGACTCGACGATGACCATGTCAGGCGGAGGACGTCAAAGGTCAAGTGCAACTTAATCTTTTTATCTTACGCTGAGAGTTGAAGGAGCACATGTTATCACTGCATCTTAGTCACGTAAGACAAGGTGGTGAAGTTATCAATTGAGGTTTCAGTGCTCTTCCCCTCACAGACTTTGGCTTAGTGAGCTCTCTGTGGATCCTGAGGGCTACAGACAAGCTTCCGTTCAGTCACAACGCGCGGAGGAAAGAGACAGCAGATCACTAGCAGATGTATGGAGCATTAACAACGCGACACGCAGTGCATTGTGCGCCTGTACCACGCAACACATACAGCTTTTCTACAGAGAGCACGAAGCCCCCCCCCACCTGGTAAAACAACACAATGAATGACTTTCTCATTTCACCAGCGGCTGTGTGTTCTGTCACACTGGTCGTTTCAGCTCATGGGATCAGATACGCTGTGTAGCTTGAAAAAAAAAAATGACCAGCAGACGCGCCTCGCGGCACCTACTGAACGTCCTCACATTTGGGCCCTCACGTTTTCCGATATTTGTCAGGTGGAAACTGGGGATGAAAAATGGCCGTGTTTTTCAATGGAGCCTCATTGCTGAAAAAAAAAATATATATATATGTAGAACACTGATCAACAACGCTAACGGGATACATCACAAGCATCTAAGTAACAATGGCGATGTTCGAGGACGGTTGAGTCAGAGACGCCTTGGAAACGCTTTGGGACTGCGATTCGGCGCTGGCCGAGTACCGAGACCACGGACTGGGCGGCTGAATACAACAAAGACGCAGTCGATTGGATTTGGACGAAGTGAAACAAATAGCTGTGACCCCCCCTCGCCAGTTCAACGGCTGAGCCAATTGGCTAATTTGATCGGTGGGGGCACCTGGATGTATGTCACCTGGATGTCCATTGGAGGTATTTATTCTGTGAGTGTGTGTTTTTTAAAGGTCCATCCCATAATAGCATCCAGGGTTTAGAGCACTTATTAGGCCCGAGGTGGGCTGCAGTAAATAAGGCACAGGGGGGAGAGGACAGGGAAGCGAGTGAGGGAGAGGATGCAAAGTGTTCTGTGTGCAGCCTTCATTAAACCCCTGGACGCACCTGCGGTGCTTTCCATTGGGGGGGCGCGGGAGGATAGACAGAAGATGGGGGGGAGGGGGGGGGGGGGTGTATGGCTGGAGGCACAGCGCCGTGTTGACGATAAAAAAACCAACATTTAAATCCCTCATATTTATCCAGCCTCCCGCAAACACATGGGTCGGATCACGTGGCGGCGGACATCTGCCCGGCAGCGTGACAGCGCCAGAGAGTCGACAGCCTGCATCGTCTGGGTGGCGATTAAGTGGGACGCGGGGCTGTGTTGTGGGCGCGCACACGCACGCACGCAGATGCGCGCACACACACACACACACACAAACGGAGCCCGCGCGTAACTGGATTTGGAGAGTGCAGCTTTGCGTCTCGCGGGGCTGCACACACGCGCGTGCGGGGGCACCGGAGTCGCATTCCCGAACACCGACGGCACTCGGCGTGCTCGTCCCCCCGCAGGCCGCGCGCATCCCCCTCTGTTTCGGACTCCCTTGTGTTTGACATCGACCGGATCTCCGTGAACACCGTGACGCACTTGGCTCCATCCAGCCGCGCGAATGAGGTGGAGAGAAAGTGGAGCGCGGGGTGACCGCTGCTCCGGGGGCCCCGTGCGTCATGTCAGCGAAGGCGTTTAAGCTCTTCACTCCAATCAAGTAAATCCCCCCCCCCCCCCCTCGCCCCCCCCAGAAGAAGGACGCCATGCTACTGCGAAAAATAAAGCCTACTTAATTCCATGTGGGAATTAGGATATTACGATATGGAACCAGCGTGCGCTCTTAAATTATTGCCCCATGACGGTATTTTATATTTATATTCAGGGGACGTTTAGATAAAAGTTGGAAACCTGACAAAGTAAACTCATCCGAAAACTCCTCTATAATAAATAAATAAAAAATAAATAAATAAATAAAAAATCTCAACCCTCAACAGCTGGACGGCAGTCCGTGAAATGCCCCCCCCCGCCCCCCCCCCCCCCTCTGGTTCCCGCGCGCGGTCAGAGGAGGCTGCTGCGCAGTCCGCGGGGAGGACCGGGGGAGCGCGGAAAGTTGGAAACGTGACTCTTACCGTATGATCGCCGTGTCGCCCTGGCGGATGGTGATGTTGTCGGTGGCCCGCTGCATATCCACGCTCCGCACGGGGAACCCTGTGGGGATGAGACACAGCAGTCTGAAAAGAGAAGCCTGCAATTGCCTCCAACACGATTTGCGCCCGACTTGCATCGTAGAGCACAGGCGCGCGCGCGCTTCTCGGTGCTATAGATCCAAGGGGGGGAAAAAAAAAACCCAAAACAAAAACAAGAGTGTGTCCAGACAACGCGGGATGCCCGTAGGTCCAATGCGATGCTACGGGGTCCCCTGGATACTTTCAGCGCGCGAGTGTAGTCCACTGATGCGTAATGCGCTCTGCGTAAAGGGACGGACACCTACTGCGATGGAGAGAGGCAGGCTTCTGTTCATCCAGTCTCCCCCCGCCCCCCCCCCCCCCTTCCTCTCTCTCTCTCTCTCTCTCTCTGATTATACAGCCGTCTCGCTGTGAATCTCCCTTTATTGGTTGTCAGGACAACAGCACCACCTGAGGTCCCTTTCAGTAAGACACAACCGAGTGCAACTGGCTAAAGAAGCAAAACGGAAAAAAAGGTTCCTGTGTGTCAGGACACACAACAATGAAGTGGCCCCAGAGAATAACCAATGGTCTATATATAGGATTTATAGGATACAGGTCCCTGGAGAGAAGGCCAACATCTGGTCACCATTGTGATGTGATGAGAGTTAATGATTCAATCCATTACAAAACGTTCAGTGTGCTGTTTAAACTTAACCAAGTCTATCATTTTGTCAAAATGGTCTAAATGATAGAAATGATGTTCTATTATGTGCATCGTGAACAAGGAGGCCAGCGTGGCTCCGCAGGCCATTACATCCACTTCCACCCACAGCGCGGAGAGCCGCGTTTCTGTCCAATTCGACGGAAACGTGAACACAAAAGCAGCCTCTGAACTCAGCGCCTGCCAATCAAGCAGCGGCTTAATGGCTCGTTCCACGATGCGTTCAATGAACTACGGAGGAACAATGAAGTCTGAGCGTCTTATTGGATGAAATGAAATGCATTAATACTAATGAGAAAAGTTCTTGTTTTGTCATTAGTACCGTAGATGGTCTCGATACCATATAAGACTTGACCCCCCCCCCCCACCCCCTCTCTCTCACACACTCAACTGTAAACATGCGGCGATCAGTAATCCTGTTGTGGAGCCTTTTATTTCCAGCATCAGCAGATCCTCAGCACCCGATCAGAGCAAAGCCTCGTTTGACAGACCATCTCGGGTAGTGCACGGTTCATGAAAGAGAGCGTGCACGAGGCCACTTAAAAAACAGGCACTTCGAGGCTCGACAGTGGGGGGGAGGGGGGTGTGGGGGGGGGGGGATACAGGAACAGCTCCCGAGGCTCAACGCCACGTGTCTTTCGGTGTAAAAACTCTCGAGTGGCGTGCGTGTACTTGGGTTAAATCTTCTTGGTGGGGAAGAAAACGCAGAACACACAGACATCCTGTAGGCTGGAAGACAGGGGGGGGGCATGGCGGTGGGGGGGCACAAGGGTTAATGTGCCATTAACAACGGGGGCTGGTTAGCTGTTAGCATTGGACACTTCTCAACGACTCCACAGGTCAAATTCTTTTGTTAGTCATTAGACACAAGGATACAAATCACATGATGATACTCAAACAGTATGAAGACAACTAACTTATTGTGTGAAAAATGGATTTATGCTGGATTTAAACCTGCACATGTTGGTTTGTTAGCGACAAGATGTGCGTCAAAGGGCAGTTACTATAAAGGGATTTCATCCATACCAGATGAGATGGATGGTTCCTAACAAGCCCCTCTTTGGTGCATCCATTAAACCGTCACAAAGCGCAGGAGAACGACATCACCGTGGCTTTGGGGGGGGAGGGGGGGGGGGGGTCTTGAATGAGAGACAAGGCTTCACATCACCTCATGACACCCGCCCACCCCGTGATTCCATCAGTATCACCTGGACCCGTCACCGCTGCCTGGATTCCATCACTTTGCCGTTTCTGTCGTCATCCGGACGTGATGACAGTTGACGACAGTTTGACGTGTTTTACATAACGCAGCGCGTTCAAGTCAGAGTGGTTAATTGAAAAAAGGCCCTGCATTGATTTTAATTAAACTAAGTTTTCCCCCCCAGAGAAGAAAAGTTGTTTGACATTCAATCAATTGATCTCCAGCAATAAAAAAAAGTACAGCATCAGTTAAAAGTCGATATGAGAAGTAGGACATATTAATGGTGCCTCCATCTTTAGTGCATTACCAGCATGCATTGCAGGATAAGAGGTTCACAGAGGCAAATAAAGGTCAAGTACTGTTGATTCTTGGATATTGCTCCCCCCCCCCCCCCGAGTGAAACCCCAGAAATACTCATCTCATTCCGTTTGATATCCTCTGATCAGAAAACAACGTCATCCGCGTGATGTCATCGACCTTCTCTACCAAAATACCCAAGTTGTTCCTTGAACCCCGTCCCCTGACACACAGTCCGTTGTCACCAGGGGTGTGTTTGTGTGTGCCACTGTGGATTTTGTTCATTCCCGGAGCCCATATTGGTCTATGAAACGCAAACTGAGAAAAGTTCCAACGAGAGGGAGGATCTATAATGAGATTCTGATTCTTCACCCACCTCCACAGGGCTTTGTCTCACCTCCGCATGAAAACCTGAGATTAGAAGATCAATGAGCCAAGAATTCGGGTTGTTTAAACAAGAGTAGGCTGCCTCAGAATGTGCCCCCCCCCCCCCCGCGCACACACACATACATACATACACACACACAGGTGATAAGAGTGTGTGGAACAAATACACCGAGACAAGAGATTAAAAAACACGATGACTTATCTTCTCTTAAATATAGTGCAGAACTTGGCCCGGTGTTCAAAAGCTCGGCCTCGGCAGTAAAAGGATCCCCGGCACACACTCAGCGCTGTCCAAACACACACACACACACACACACGTTTGGCCTGAAGCCCCTTGCTGACCTTCCGCCTTTCCCTTCATCAGCAGGAACTGAGGCGCCGCAAAAACAGCTTTGGGACCGAAGCACTTTGGTTAATGAAGAATAGATGGAAAAATCTTAGATTAGCATCATGGGCTCGTGTTCTTCGTGTCCCAAAGAAGTCCGCTTATACTCGAGTGAGACGACACACTCCGAAGGACACACTAAGCTGGATAGAAGTCCTCGTAAGTCGGCGTGTAAGCTGACGAGTGATTGCGATGCTGTTGTGTTCGAGCCGCGCTGCGAGCCGGTTTACGCTTAACGAGGCGCTTTGAGTCCAGGTTTTTTTTTCTTTCTTTTTTTTTCTTTTTCTCGTAGCCTCAAACTTTCCATCAACGCGAGCTCGGGCCGAACGCTGACGTGGTCCAGAGCCCAAACATTCCATCAATGAGTGGGAGAGCATTTTCACTCCTGTGGGAATCAGACCTTTTGGGGGGTTTTTAAGATGAGGGACGGTGATCCACGTGCTGCACCTCGTGGTCTCTTTGAGGACATTTCAATGCCTGCATCGAAGCATCGTCCCTTGACGTGAAAGGTGTTTGTTTATTAGTCCTCTCGCTCCATGTCCCTCATAATGAAATCCATGGTACGAAGGTAAACTGCATCTCTGGGCTGAACTGCCTCCTATGAGCCAAAATCGAAACGTTTGACCTCCGCCTCAATGCACCACCCAACACCTCCACACTCTTCTTGCAAAACAGATTGCACTGAGTTGGCCCCCGAGGGCCCCCCCCCTCTTGATATGCAGTACCTGCAGCCCGATAGACGGATGCAGCTCTATGCGAACCGTGACGTGCGCACTCTTTACTTCAGGTTCCTGGTCGTCTGTGTGACTCATCTGCTAAATTATGGACGACTAATTAGGACCTTCAAAGGGTGTGCACACATACACACACACACACACACACACACACACCACCGGGGACTGTCAGCTTCAATGGAAAGCAAAGGTGGGACGTTTGCCTCATGCGCCCCGATTCACTCTTTTTAATTACATCCTGTAAACTTCAAGAGATGCAAAGGAACGAGCGTGCGGAGTAAACCCGCCAAGGCTCCTCGGAAACTCCCAGTTTATTAATTTATGGTGCAGATCTAAATAAATTATACTTTCCTCTCGCAGGTATTGATCCCACAGCAGCCAGAGGCAATGGAAATGATTCTTATAGCAGTCACTTTACGGCGGGTGGAACACGTACCAGAAGCTCAAAAACCTGCCAGAATTGAACTTATCTGACCTTTTTTTTGTTTATTATTTAGTCCGCATGTAATATTTTGAATGGAATCCATAACAGCTCTGAAAGATCTTTTTTTTTTTTAAATCAACCTGTAAAGGCGTTGCATATTACAGATGCAAACACAGCATGTTCTTGCAGCACCGGTATTTCCTGCCAAGTGTTTGAAGCCCAGCAGCACCATTAGAAGTTAAAAGGCCAAAGAAAATTGCATGGAATTGGACCACTGAAAAGGCGCCGAGGTGCTGCTAAACAGGACTTAATCCATGAGTAATTGGGTAAAATGGCTCAAAACCCACACAAGAGTGTCTGCGCAAGCTTAACCAAAACTACACATGTAAAAGGGCCCCCAAGGAGTGGGTAAACACGTGCACATACATGCACAAATCCCAAATGCGCGCGCCCCCCCCCCCCACCGTCTTCTCCCTCCGCTCCCACTCACATCTATCGCATCCTTTTCTGCTATTTCTCACGGGCGGAGATGGATACCTGAAGTGGGTTCGCGTGACCTGGATGGGATTCTCCCCGAGGAGCAGAGACCCCCCCCCCCCGCAGGCGTATCCGCAGGCTCTGCCCTTTAATTTGCATCCTCTCCCTCTGTTCTGCTAATTAAAAAGCCACGGACAAGGAGCCACGGTAATTGAGACCCCCCCCCCCCCCTGTGACTCATCCCTATCTCCTTCTTCCTTACACTTTCCTCACTTCCTCTTCATCATTGGTCCAGGGGTAACGGAAATGATTAAGAGAGAAGGAATTGCCCAAAGCTACGTCAACAACAAGCCAACAGGAAAACTTTGAATCGCTTATTAGAGAAGCTGCAGGAGCTTTATTATCTAATAATATATATTACACTGGAATCTCTTCTGTAAACCTCCCCTGGCAGGAGTGTCCCTGGTGAATTGCAGGGTAAATGTGTAAAGCAAAGGGGGGTCGACGCAGCACCCTGGAATCTCAGCTATTACATGCATGATGTTGCATTGCATAAGCATGCTCTGAAGTGGACTGTTACACAAACATCACAGTCCGACGTGCATGCTGCTGCAGCCTGAGCCTGGACTGAAGAACTGAAGGACAACACCAGTTTGTCATTGGCGGGCCTCGGTATTACAGTTTTTTTCCAGGCGTTTTGGTAT
Organism: Pungitius pungitius; assembly: GCF_949316345.1. Lineage (NCBI taxonomy): Eukaryota > Metazoa > Chordata > Actinopteri > Perciformes > Gasterosteidae > Pungitius > Pungitius pungitius. The sequence continues at coordinate 2,859,832 of NC_084902.1, forward strand.
CAAAGCTCCCCCCCCCCTCTTGACTTATATTCATGTTGTTTGCAATGGATTCCAGTGGTAAGTCGGCAACATCTATGGCAGTGGTTCTCAACTGGTTCTGGCTCCGGGACCCACCATCAGCCCTTAATGACGAGCCGTGACCCAAAGCGAGGAACATTCTCAACTTCTCAAATTTATTCAAAATCAAGTTCATAAGCTGAATTTTATATTTTATATTCAGGATGTTCAATTATCCTAAAAACCCAACGTCTCCCCCATATCAGAATGGTTTGACCCAACCCGGCACACGCTGCTGAAAACATGGACGGAAGAGTCGGCAAAAAAAACAACACTCCGCTGCCTTAAAAAAGTCCTTTCAAAATAAAATCACAGGATGAATTTTTTTGTGATTTTTATTTTTTTTATTCTAATTTTTATGCAAAGGCCCGGGACCCATTAAAAACGGGTCCGCGACCCACCAGTTGAGAATCACTGATCTAAAGCAACATCGTAAGCCTCCAGCAGAGAAAACCCCCTCTTCAGGGATTGAACACAGATTTACAGTCTTTTAAGTCTTCAGGTCAAAAGACCTTCTAAAAAAAGAGCAAGAAATATACTAAAAATCTCGCCAAATAAGAATTACAACAACAAGTAAATATAATAAACCTGAGCGCACCGACCAATGAACTGACATTTCAGTCCACGGCAGATTTAGATCATAGTGTGGAATATAGTTCCACCAACACAGGCTTTGGTTTAGATGATCTTATCAACCAAGACAAACCAAAGCAAACCGAAAAGATAAGAACAGAATGCGGTGCGTTCATATAAAGTACAACGGTCTTTCCAGGTGCACTATAATTGAAAAGATTAAACGTAGAAGTGCAGTAATATCCTAATCCCTCTGAAGCTATCGGTCTAATTCTTTTTTGTGTGTGTGTGTGTGTGTGTGTGTAGTTTGCCACGTGAACGTTACGTGACTTTAAAACGGGCCGTAGCTTCTTGTCGCCGCTGCTGAGAAGCTGGATAAGGAGGGATGGAGAGAAGGAGAGAGGAGGTGCAGAGGAAAACTGGGGAAGGTCAGGAGGGAGTAGAGGTGACCTGATTCACACACACACACACACAGGAGCATCCTCACCAACCACCATCCGTCTCTGCATCGCATCATCGTTCCCGGCGCCGCCGTAATGACCCGCAGAGCATCCGAGGTGCGGGTCATCCACCTGCGGGTCATCCACCTGCGGGTCATCCACCTGCGGGTCATCCACCTGCTGCTGGACAGCTGGCGGGATTTGATTTGATGGAAAACAAAGACGCGGTAGAGATCACGGCTCGGATCTGCCCGGGTTGCACGAACTCGGAACGTTTGTGTCACGACGCGATCACTGGGGACGACGTGACGGACCCGAGACTGGAGGGGGGGCGGGGCCCTGAACATGACAAACATGACACTGCACACCTGGCATCAGGCTGCTGATTGCCATGAAACGGCTGAGCTGCAGCACAAGGGACGGTTTTCATTTGTTTGCGTGGCTCAGTGCCGTTTGCAGCCTTGGGTGGTTTGCAAAAAAAAAAAAACGAGGCTAGAATCTCTACAAGGTTCATCGGACGTGGACGCAAACACACACACACACACACACACAGAAACTAAAGCTTCGAGTCAGCGCTTTAATCTCAAAGCTTTTCTTGTTTTCGGTGCAATTTAAACTTGCAGCGGTACAGAAAGCGGGAATGTCCTCACGCGTAACGCGTGCGCTGCATTTCCTGCGCCGTAAAGACTCTCACGAGTCCCTAAGCAGCGTCGATAAGATGCCAGCATAATAGTGTGTGTGTGTGTGTGTGTGTGTGTGTGTGTGTGTGTGTGTGTGTGAGAGAAGTGAAGGGGGAACCGTTCCCTCGCATCCTGTGAGAGCCGAACCGCTAAAGTGTGGATTTACTCTCCTCAAACGCGTCGGCTGGATTTGGTTTAAGTCGTTTTCATGAAAAAAAAAAAAAGATTCCCACCAGATTGTTTTTTTTTTTTTTAATGCATATCCTACTCATCACTTTCAGGAACTGCAAGTCAACCTCTGCACTTTTGGTTCATCTCTGAACTACTTAGAACAAAAGCTTCAGCAAACTATGAAGGACTCGGAAACACACACACACACACGCACACACACCCAATTGGGCCCTGATGCTTTTGTTTACGCGGTTAATATTTCATGATCCCATCAGGGTCACCCACAATCCAAACAAACAGAGAGCTCAGACTTCTATCGACGGGCCCATTTCGGATGCAGTCTGAGAAGAGAGCGTCAGATTAGTCGGCTGATATCAGCGAAATGTTGTAGTTAAGAGGGACATGAACTCAGAGAATGTTGCTGCGTCTACAAGGTCTACCTTCGTTGTGAGGAGCAGGACACCCTGCTGAAGAACTAATAGACCAATGTGGAAATGTTTTAGCTTTTTTAAATTTGCATGAAAAATGTATTGTTCCTAATGCTGTTTTTACAGCCAAAGCGCTGTGACTTTTAAATTTAAAAATGGAGGCAGTGTAGCAAAGGATTTTGAGTATACTCGGCAGTAAAATTTGATAAGTTGAGAAACTGCTGCAAAGCTGGTTGATCTAAATACTCCAAAAAGCTTTGCAGCTGGTTGCTTAACTACTTTTTTAGAGCGTATGCGGCGTGCGCTGCTGCTGCTGCTGCTGACCACTTGGGAGGAAGACGTAGCGGTAACTACTTTGGGATTAATCATATATGAGCAGGGCTTGGATGCCCCTCGCCGGCTGCCAAACTCCATCAGCGACGGTGCATCATCCACTGACTCTGATGCGCGGACTGAAGGGGTTCAGCTGAATCACATGGCTGACGCCATATTGATTACACATTAGAAACTCTGCGTGTCACAACAGGCCTCCTCTATGCACGTGCAAATATTGCTGCAACCTATTAGCTATACTTCTAAAAACCTATTTACATACAATTCAGATACAGACATTTCGGTGAAATATTGCGCGCAGGGTTTTAATGTGAAGGACAACAAACACAATGTGTCCTAATAATAAACACTGTTTAAACCAGTGGGTCGCGAGCCTTTGCATGGGAAAATAAAAATTAGAATAATAATTTTTTTTAAAAATCGCAAAAAAATGTATCCTGTGATTTTATTTTGAAAGGACTTTTTTAAGGCAGCGGAGTGTTGTTTTTTTTGCCGACTCTTTCGTCCATGTTTTCAGCAGCGTGTGCCAGGTTGGGTCAAACCATTCTGATATGGGGGAGACGTTGGGTTTTTAGGATAATTAAACATCCTGAATATAAAATTCAGCTTATGAACTTGATTTTGAATAAATTTGAGAAGTTGAGAATGTTCCTCGATTTGGGTCGCGGCTCGTCATTAAGGGGTGATGGTGGGTCCCGGAGCCAGAACCAGTTGAGAACCACTGGTTTAAACAAGGGGGTCCCTCTGCTTGTGCTGCTTTAGACTGAGAACTCTCACGTGGAAACGTCGTTTTTTTCTTTATGTCATCAAAAGCAACACAGTTTGGCCCCAATTAAGCCCATTTTCAAATGTGCAAAGTCCTAAAAGTCAGTAGATGGGGCTGTGATTGTGTTTGTATCCTTCTGAACAAACACAAAAACCAGACAAAACCAGCAAGGCCTGAAATCCGTTCACATTCCATCAGCACAATTAGAAGAAAGAAGAGCGAGAGAGATCTGCAGAATGGGACGAGGAACATCTCGAGCTGCCAGCGTGCTGCAAACAGCCCCCCTCAAAGTGAGCTCTGACTCCGCAATGCAAATAATGAACCACCGGAAGAGAATGAGTGAATTCAGAGGGAATATTAAATTCCTTTGGGATATAATCACACGGGGTCAGTTTTGGTTCCAGTCTCCCTGGACTAAGTCTTGTGTAGGCGTCATGAGAAAGAACATTAAACGCTGCGCAGCCTGCCTTTATTTTCTCAGCGTGGTGGAATAATTGATCTGATTTTATTCCTTCGAACAAGCCGAGAATGTTTAATTTTGTCGGGAACGAGCTCTGAAATTGCTGCTGACAAAGCAGTCTCCGAAATGAATTCATTTCCTATTGATCCTGATGGAAACCACATGCTCAGCAATGGCCTCCGTCTTTAATCATTTTAATTGTGCTCCGGCTTTTAGAGAAACGAAGCTCAAGCAATAGAAAAAACAATCAAACTGTCAACTTTATATTTTTTAAATCCCCAAAAATCAGAATTGGTTTGTTAGGAACGAGTAATATTGTTGGACTTTAAAAAGACAACTCTGTCATTATTGATATGAAACACAAGCCACATCTTTGAATCTATTTTCATATCAGGGACACTTTGAGTCCTTTTAAGCGTCTTTATTACCAAGCGGCGGGAGGCGTAATGTCTTGAAAAGGCGATTCTCAAATTATGACACGCAATCCAAATCAAAGAAAGTTTTTTTTTTTAAAGAACTTTCAACTTCTCAATTGAGTCTGTTTGCGAAAAACAACAAATAATCTACCCATGCAGCAACAAAGAGGTTACACTAAAACATAATGACCCATATGAAGCAATAATGTTAAGATGACGCGCTGCACTGCGAACGAGGCCTAAGCTCCACAAATTTTTTAAAACCAAAATCCTAATTTTTCTATATATCTTTTTATCGTTTTCGCTCCTTATTCATTAAACATGTTTGAATTTAAAAAAAAGGGAGCTAAATTATTAAACACTCTAACTACATACGGTATGAATCAAAGAAGTTTCATGGTGATTTAATGAATGGCTTTTTATCATTCTTTGTCCCAATTTGTCCTTTTTGTATTTGGCCAACATGCCGCTCATTTTTAATTCTCTTTGTTGGACTCATCACAACTATTGTGCAGAGAAGAGGGACCACAAGGGAACAACAAAGGAACTCGCCTGGTCCAAAAATACTATCAGTGAGATTGAATGTGCAGCTGTGATGTCACACCAAGCCGAACCTTCCTTTAAAACCGCTCTACTAATTTAAAAAAAAGAACTATAAAAAAAAAAAAGTAAAGCACTTTGCAAACAGTATGTTGTGTTTGATACGTGCAGATTACAGCTGTTACGTGACGCCGAATGCTCCAACCATGCTTCATTCTCTGCTTTTTGGATTTTTCTGTAAACACCTCTTGTGAATTGGATATTTTCTTCTTCTTTTTTTGGGGGGGGGGGGGCAACACTGTACTTTGCAATGTTTGGTCGTCAAGACTTTTCCGGCAATCACAGCCCGGCAACAGTGTGAGCACAACAACGCGCTGCAATCACACGCCTCTGATTACGGGGCGACTGAGCTGAACAGAAAGGAGCTTGTCACCCCCCCCCCACCTTGACAACCTCAAGCAACAGACAGGAGGTGTAGGATCCAGCGGCCCGCCGTGTGTGTGTGTCCCCGAAGACACGCAGCCACAAACCTTTTTCACATTTTGTGCCAGTGGGGTCCATTCCGTGATCCAGATGTGAACCGTCATATCTGAATATAACCCCCAGTGAAACAGTGGTTGGACCGGGTCTTGTTTGTGTCAGCTCGGTGCGGAGATGAGGTCAAAGTGAAGGGATGTGAGGGATCAGGGGGCGTGTGCTCCAGCACTCTGAGTGGTAAAAGATTAATTCCCCCCCCCCCCCCCCCTGCAGCTGGTCTCACCAGGAAGGAATGTCAGTATCTATTCGGTGAAGCTCGTCCTCCAGCTGCTGCGCCCGAAAGAGGTTCTGATCCGCTGGGGGTGCTGCTCTCCGAACCTTTGAATGACAACTGTTGTGCACTCCCTCCGTCGGAATGCTGCTGCAATTCAGCCGAGTTATTGATCAGAGAATCACATAATGAATGAGTGCATCTGCAGTAACGACGGATGGTTCCAGAATGGCATTGTTTCTAAAACGAAGCCCTGAGTTTTACACTGCCTGTCCACGTGTAGCTGTTGCAGACCTCTTCTTCCTTGCAAGAAATGAACGGAAAATGCAACATTGATTCACAAGAGACTTTACAGCTGATTCCCGATTGCATGAGAAAATCTTCCACAACAGTGGGGGGAAATAAATGTGGAATGTGAGCGATATAGTGACAGTGTCTGAATGTGCTGTTCAGAGCTGCTAATCACGCATCTCGTTCACTCGGGTGCAGCGCCGCACGGGCCGACACGAGCAATAGATGCAAATATATAATCGACGTGCCGGAGTGCGTTTCATGCATGCGCAACCCCCCCCTCCCCCTCTCCCCCCCGAAACTCTGAAGTTCTATGAATAATGGAATTGTTTTGAATTCCGCGGCTCTGAACGTCGGAATGAATTTATGGTGGGTGCAGAATATGAAAGATGAGGGTGGTCCTGGGTGGCTCCTCCTCCCTCTGGTGAACATCAAGTTCAAGACACACACGCAGGCCCTTTAGCACCATCAGCTGATTCGTGGCGTTTATCACAAAGGTAGATCCAGGGGTGTTTGTTGACATTTTAAGACGTCATAGGGTAAACTACTTTAGGGTAAACTACTTTATTAGTTATTTTGGACCAGGGTGCTGTTGTGGAAGAGTAAAACACAGGGAGAAACTAACCCAGGATCATAACTTTGGGTCATCTTTTAAAAGCCAACATTTCCAGATATATTCCATGAGCACATTGCTTTCTTCAGTGCCGGCGGGTTGGATGTGTGTGCTCAAGCATGTCCGTCCGTACCTGTGTATGAACATGCTTTAATCTACTGATCACGGCAGAAGTTCCAATTCAAGAAACAGAGATCTGTCTGCTGGCTTCGATGGGAGTAAACTCATAATTAGCTCATGGGGGGAGCTGCATTCATTTATCGTCCATGAAATTGCATATAATGGGAATTTGCTGTGGCCTATGCCCTGATTGTGTTTCCCCCCCGAGCAGAAGCGGAGGCAGATGGAATTAGAGTCAGGGTGTGTAGGGTGTGAGGTAAGAGGGGCCGAGGAAGGGCAGATCTGAGGGGGGGGGGGGGGCGTACTCGGGTACATTAGAGCACAACATTATGTCCCCCATTACACTGCTAATTCACGGTGGGGGAGAAAGGAGGAAGCTGGGAGGCGGGGTCAGAGTGATTCCACTGCTGAGAAAACGACAAGTCGCTCGCTTCCAGTGAGCCACGGACATCGCGCAGGCGTCCGCCGCCTTCAGCGCCTTCAGAGCTCTCTGCACGGCTCTTTAAGAGTTCACCCCCGTCCCGAAAGACGGCATCGAGCCAGGGCTTAGCCACGTCCCTCGACGACGCTCCCTGCATCACAAAGTGGTCGGCTTGGGCCGCGGTGTGAAGAGGTGGAGAGAGAGAGAGAGAGAGAGAGAGAGAGAGAGAGAGAGAGAGAGAGAGAGAGAGAGAGAGAGAGAGAGAGAGAGAGAGAGAGATGCCACATTCTTCCACACTAACTGCTGCAGGTACACATGCAGCCACAGCTACAGTATATAGATCACATGTGCTCCATATTTAAACATGACTGCATGTGTGCTAACACTGTTTGGAAGTGATACACAGTAGTGAAATCGTAGCATTGTTTGAAGTCCGCATTAACACACACACACACACACACACACACACACACACACACAGGCCCCAGCTGGATTAGGCTGACCTGCATTGTATCAACACTATCCAAGAGGCAGCAGAGTCACGGTGCTGGGAGCAGCCCGACAACCTCCATTTCCTGCCTGCAGTTCAAACAGAGACGCACACACACACACACACACACATTCACACAGAAACCAACACACTCCAAGGGAGGGCAAATTTTTCGGGAGGAATAACGATTGCTCAGAGAACTCGGTGTCCCCATAATGTCAGAGTCAAATACGGACCGGAAAGCCTTTTTACTCCCGACAGGTGAGGGGAACCACGTCTGTGTGTGTGTGTTGTGTCTGTGTGTATTCAGAGCCTTTCATCATGCACCATAATTACACGTATTTGACGGTGGTATTACAGGAATTACATCGACGAGACGGTGCATCACCTCGGAGAAGACGCTGACGCCTGCGTCTTCTTGTGTGTCAGATTTAAAGGAAGATTGGCGACTGTTGCCATTGTGTTTCGAAGAAATCATCAAGTTTCTTTTTCTTTTCTTTAATACACGCAGTGTTGTAATTGTTTTGCTGCTGAACTCAACATTGAAAAACTTCTCCACAAGAAGAATGACAGAATTAATGATTATGTCAAAACGATATGTGATTCCTTTATAGAATTATAAATGATAAATGTCTGACAGGACAGAACCAAAGAAAGACTAACGGGATATTGTTATTGGAACGACATGAGTCAGGAGTAGACACTTTGTAAATGATTGTCACGCCTTTATGGCTTCATTGGCTGCACACTGTGTTCAGTAATGAGAAACAGTGGAGGAAGAGCAGTGTGACCAACAACAACGTTCACATGTGATGATCAACGGGCGTCTGAACCCAACCCAATGCTTTTAAGTCATATTATTTCCCTGTTGCGGCAGCAAGCATCAGGGAAATAATATGAAACCTAATTGAGTCGTCCCCCCCCCCCCCCCCCCCTCCGGTGTAAGCGCGCATCCTCAAGGTCTCGGAGTTCCTTTTCGGCCTTTTTAATACGACAGTCTCTTTGATTCATCATTCAAGCATCGCCTTTTAAAAATGAAGTCACGGCGCTGCAGCCGATTAGCCGCCGCCCCCCCGCGGTCCTCCGGGGGAAATGAAAGGAGACGAGGGAGCGATAGGGGCACAGGTGGAAGGGAGATCGCAAAAAACGGCATAAGTGATAAAAACTGGATGGAAAATGACAGTGAGGGGTAGTGGAGAAAAGAGGATGAGAGTGTTTATGGGGGTGGGAGGGGGGGGGGGGGGAGAGAGGAGAGATGCAGCACTGGCTGATGAAGAGAGATAACAGGAAGGAGAAGGAGGAGAGACAGTGAGCCACGGACAGAGAGGGCAAGTCGACAACAAATAAGCCGTGGATACAGAGAGAAGATACAGTGAACATGGAGGGGCAGATAGCCAAAGAGGGGAGGAACAAGGTGGGTGGGTGGGGTGGGGGGGGTTAACCCTCTGGATCCAATCCCACCCCCATCAGTCAGAAGAAGAGAGTGCTGTTCTTTGATCCTGAACACTTTGAACATTCTGTCAGCCTTGTACTTTTACACCAATGAAGAAGAACGTGGGAGGAGGGGGGGGGGGGGCTTCTACCATAACTCTTCACATGCTTGTATGTCACGCATCCGAGGTAAGGAAGGCCGAATGTGAGGGGAGAGCTGCTAAAAGCCGCGGAGGAACGGGAGGAAAATGGAGAAAGAAAAGGGAGGAATGAGAGATACAAATAAACATAATCTGCCCCCCCCACAGCTCCCCCCCCCCACACACACACACACAAAAAGTGAAGCATAATAGAGAACAAGAAAACCCCTCCAGCATCCCTTTTAGACACTACGTGTCTCTCCTTCGCCATGTGCCTTTTAACTGGTTTTATCGCTCTTCCTAGCAACAACAAAAGCGTCTCTTCAAAGAGAGACTAAAAGACTAAGGGGCATGATGAGAGGACGATGCTAAATGCTAATGCCAAATGCTAATGCTAAACGCTAATGCTAAATGCTAATGCCGAGGCGTTGTTTGAAGGAGGCCTACGGAGAAGTAATGTAGCGAGTGACTGCAATAGACTTAAAGGTAAGGAGGGCTTTTTGGGTAATTGTTTGCTAAAGACGTAAAGCTGTGGTGGAAATGGTTGATAATGGATGACATCAAACTGTGAGCACGTTATCGTGGTGGGTTTTGAATCGGACGTGAGTCACTTTTAATGGAAAAATCCTGATTGTTGATTCTGGATCAAATTTAATTTGAACCGATAATGTGAAAGCAGTTACTACTATGCTATTATCTCATCACATCACACGTAAGCTAAGGGAACACTGATGATGCTAAAAATAATTGTTCTGAAACCATGTTTACCCTATCCACAAAGAGGGTTAGCATGCTAACGTTTGCTATATACAGCCGTAGCGTGACTGATAGATTAAAACGGGAGAAAGACTAATCATCAAATTGCCGAAGCAGTCTTTGTAGGCATACTTCATATTTACAATTCTGAATGAAATCAGAAACCTTTGTCTTGTATAATGCATTCATCGCATGGCTGATGAATATCTATAAGATTCGTCATTTCAAACAGTAGAACTATATCCCTTTAAACCACAGAGAAAGGATGTGCAGCAGTATTAAACAACTGGTACGATCCAGTTGTAAGTTCCTTATTGTAGATTACACTGCGATTTACCAGGTGTCTCACAAAGTTACCTTGGTTCCTTAGTCATGCTTCATCAATGATGAATGAATGATTGAGGTTGATTCTATTGATCCGCAGAAAAGACAAAAGTTGAAAGGATTGGTCTTTTAATTGTGTTTAAAAGACCTCATCAAAGCAAATCAGCATCCCGTCATCCCAAACAAAAGGTAATACAAAGGGGTTTTTGAGAGTCAGCAATGCCTTCCTTGAGAGCACAGTGGACCATTGTGTCGCCTTATCTTCTCTCAACAATCTCAGTAAAACACGCACATTTGAAGTATGTAAACCCAGTAGGGGCCATTTTAGGGAAAATGGTCAACTGGCTCCACACGTTAGAACCAAAAAGGGTGCATCCTGCACCGAGGTCCGACCTCCTTAAATCTAAACTCTGCTGTTCTCCTGTGCATCTGATCGACAGGTTTCTGCAATGCGCTCTTCTTCTCCCTAACTGCACTGGGAATTCATGCTCTGTCAACGCAGAGACGGCTGGACGCCTCGTGTCCCCAGAGGGGACAGCGGCAGCAGCTCGAGGCTGGTTTAGCTCTCACTGCTACCACAAAAATAAACTTAACAGAGAGGAAGACGGAGACGTGGATGGAAGGATAGCTTCCACAACGGGATGTCATGGCCCCGCAGTTTACTGTCAAGTAGGCCTGTTTTAAGGTACAAAAGAACAGTGTGTTTATTTTTGTCTGCACCATCTGTCTGTATCCAAATGTGCACGGAACCGCCAGAAAGTCTGTAATGACAGGGTCCCGAAATGACACATCGACAGAGCTAATTAATACATTAACACACTTAATACTTTCCATATAAAACGTGACAGGATTTAATCTCACGTTGCCGTTCCGACAGAAAAGGGTTTACGCACCCACTCAAGCCTGCAAGTCTAATTATATTACACGTGCATTCATACGTACACAATGTCACAAATCACTGCAGTAAAAACCATGCAAAGCTGACACTGTGGTGTGTGTGTTTGTTGTGATACCTAGAAGTGCACAAGCCACTCAAACAAATGCACGAGCCTCAAGCTCGCACAGCGCAGACACACAACTCAACCGTTGCTCTTCCAAACCCCCCCCCCCCCCCCCCCCGTCCCAGTGTGAAAACTCAGTTGCCTAAACTTCATGTAGAAAGAAGGACTGTCCAGGTGGACATGTGTATCAAGCAATGAAGGTGAGTGTGTGTGTGTGTGTGTGTGTGGGGGGGGGGGGGCACAGTTGAAGAATGGGTGATTTTCATACCTTAAGGTATTACGTTGGTGCCAATTGATTCCCAGTAGCTTGAGCAGGTCAGCTGGGTTCGTATATGCAACCAACCGAAGTGTGCTCTCACCTTTCCTGTCACCAGCCTGTTTTTTGATTATACACCAACATGTGTTAATTCAAGTAGTTTTTTTTTTAACGAGGTCCAAGTGGCAAGCTTCCTGCGGTTCCAATTTTTCCGCCTACCTAATGGTCATCAGGAAGCAACGCCTCTGAATGAAGAAAGAAGCCTGGTGAGAAGCTGCTGTGAGTATACTTCACGAGCCTGTGGTATCAATTTTAACTGGGAAATAGACCATAAATCCACCAGATCTGTACGTGGTGTCTCCACACCGTCAAGGCCACGGCGCCGAGCCTGAAGACTCCAAAACAGCACTTGGCAAAAATAACCTGGGTGAGGTCGTAATCACTGGGTACGCTTCCTGTCTTTTACATTGGTGCAAATACCACTTTGTATCATCACACCATCAAATAGAGACTTGACGTTCAACAACATCAACAGACATGACATACAGGACGAACTTAGTAAAGGATACTCTATATTCAAATGATATTTTTGTGTAGGAAAAACATGTCCTGCAAAAATAAATTGTACTGCAAGTTGAAAATCGGCTTATTGTTTCATGTTCTTAAAAAACGTCAGTTAAATGACATGTACCTGTTCACATGGCTGCAGGGGTCAACCAAAGAGCCTGTTGGCAGTAATGGTAAAACAGAGTAACTGCACATTTGGAGGCACTGCGATGAGGAGCAAGGCTCTTGAGTGTTGGAATTAAAATTGCATTATGTCACCAGGTTCTCATTGGTTACGGCCCCGGACTGTTCTCAGCACCACATGTGTCACGGTTCCATCACTGAAGGAGGGGAGGAAACATCTGTCACTACGCTGCTGCGAGGTCACTGCTTGGTGATGGACGAAACGCAGCAATCTGTCCACGGGCTTGAGGAAAAAGTGCTGTGAAGGTATCGCACCAAAAACCCGCAATGAAACATTTAGACTACCTAGACTCGTCGTTCTCTTTCATCGAGATACGCCCGGCGCACAACAACAAGGGATGATACCACAAAACATGCAGTGCTTCGGCGGCTGAGTTCAGTGACAGGATTTATTCGAAGTTCTTGTAAGTTTAAGACGGCAGCTGCTGTTACGGACCTTTTTCGTCATCCTCCCAAAAGAACAGAGCGTCGCCTCCTCATTCTCGAAAACCTTTCAGTGACACAAGGGGGAAAATAACCATCCTCATCTTTCTTTTTCCTTTCTAATTTTCCGACACAGCTAAACTATGCACATCCCGGTGCGAATTAGCCCAGCAGGACGATTCGATTCTTCAATGACAACGAGATGATGGTTCTGTTTGGAGCCGCTCTGCTGGATCGGGTCTGTTGCAGCGAGCGCCTGCTACCAATCAATCATTGTTTGGCCTCGTCGGGAAAGCTCTGGCCCATCCATATGCTGCTGTGCCCATGGCCACTGTGTCCCAACGGGGGGATGGAGGGGGGTGGAGGGGGGGGGGGGGGAGTGGAGGGGAGGGGGGGTGATTTGGCGCACTGCCGCTCCCGCAGATGTTTTCTCTGCTTGTGCCGATGTTATGACACCATGTCCGTGTGAGAGGGAGCGTCTTCCCGGAGACAGGGATCGGCAGACGCGGTGACACGGGGGGGGGGTGACGCGCACACACACACATACACACACACACACACACACGTCTAAGCCCATCTGTTGAGCTGTCTGCCAGCAGCAGACTTGTGAGGCCTCTTTTAACACCGTGTTCGCGGAGCCGGGCAAAGACGCATCACAAACCTTTTTTTTTCGGCGCCGCTGTGAACGAGGCCTCTGACGCGGCCCCATAAGTGACCAGCTGCTTCGACCGGGGGGGGGGGGGGGGGCAAAACCACGGGGGGCTTGCACAATCGGCCTTGACTTTGTTAATTGCAGTCAGGCGACCGCTGGCGTGAAGCCGCCAACGAGCTGATCGACACCTACGGGACGCCGCAGAGAGGTGGAGAGGGCAAAAGGAGTTGGGAGGCACCGAAGAAAGTGCAGGGTGAGGGAAAAAGGCAAAGCAAGAGGAAACCTCCCTCAGCTCAACACCCAATTACTCATCGATTCAAACACTACTGTTCCTCGAGGGAGTTCCTTTTGGAACAAACGCCTCCGTTAGGCGTCGGCCATTTTCCATTCCCACTATTTCTTTCTCTTCTTTTGGGGACTAAAAGAAGACCAACGGGGGCTGCAGGGGCCTCTCGGGGGAAATGTCTTCTTCTTCTTCTCCTTCTTCTTTGGAAATTCATTTTCTGACTACACCATTCAAAGTCATGCTTCTATCAGATCTTGATCACACACAACTCTTCCAAAAAGGTATTCAGTTATTGCTCTGCAACATCAGGGTGCTTATCCAGCCCGTCTGGACAGAGCGCCTGCCCTAGAGCCCCTTCAATTATTCACCAGTGCGATGACTTGAGTATTTGATGCAGGCCCCGCGCAGCATCTTATATCCCTCAAAAAAAACCTCATCAGCCTTTTTGTAATTCCTTTTGAAGGGATACTGTCTCACTGCATCACGTAGCCGACCCGCCCGGCTCGTCACATCGGGCGCCTGTTGCTGGCGCTGATGATGATGATGGCGCCGGGAAGCGGCATCTTGGGGGTGGGGGGGGGGGGGGGGGGGGCAAGAGTGAGGCAAGTTGCAAACTGGAGCGATGGTGAGTCAGTGGCTTTTGCGACGGATGACAGCAGCCAGCGCTGCCGGGGGAGGGATGACGAGCCAACACATCCCCCCCCCCCCCCCCCCCCCCCCGGCAGCTTGGTCTGTGGCCCGAAGTTTCACGCTTTTGGCAACGCTCGAGTGTTGGTTTTGCACGTGTCGGGTCGCAGGCTGTTTCATGCGTAAAGCATTTCATCAAAATAAACTTCCATCACGTTTTAAGATATATTTACTTTAACAAAATACAAGGTTTTGGTAAAGATTGCAGTTTGGCTTGATTAAGTACGACATGTTTATGTACAATACAAAACTATTTATTCTTTAAATAAATCCCACGGGTTTTGGCCTGCGTTACATCACCTCCGCCCATAAGCAGGCGTCCTGGCTCTTCACGCGACGCCTGTTGCTATGACGATCTAATAATATGACAGGTTGTCCCAGCGCGTTGCTATCAGACCCTGGGGAGGGTCACTGGCCAGGCCTCAGCGTCTGAGTCGAGTACACATAGTGATGTTTTGTATGAAAAGCCTCACGCACACAAAACACTGGGTTTCATCACAGGAAGTGATGATCATTTAGTGACCTCCATCACGGAATTCAGCCTTCTGCTTACCGTTGAATTCCTCTTTTTAAACGGAAATAAGTAACGACGACTCATTTGATGTCTAGTGGGATGTAAGCAATGACGCCATCATATCTTAACGTGAGCCTTCTTTTACTGTGCACGCATTAAAGGGAAGCGTCACAGCGACCCGACTGAAACTGACGTCGCAGTCCAAAAGACTCACGGGGGTTAATTAGCAGTAACATCTGCACAAAAGATCAGGGCACGTCGATACAGGACACGGTGACCTGAGCACAGTCGCAGATACTGAACTTGATCTGCGTGATGACCTCGATTGGCACAGAGCAGGTTGGAACACGAGCGGACGATTAGCAAGCAGCTCGTTCTCCCCGTGGAGGTCATTGCAGTTTAATTCCATCGCCATATGTGCATTAAAGGTGATGAACTGATGAACACATATATTAATGCGGTCCATCCAGGAAATCGATGGTTTTGCAAGTGACCTCTGTTCCTGCCTGCTGGTCACGGATGTGAATTTGAACCCCAGAGCCCATGAATATCACCTTAAAAATGATATGCGATAAAACGCAAGTGTCACACTCGGGCTGGGGCATGCTGCAGTGAGGACTCAGGCGCAGAGTTTCTAATCAAAAGTGCTCTTTATTCTTAACCAAGAGAAGACGTGCTCCAACGACGACTGACGTATAGACAATGACGCGACAGGGGACAACAGGCACACAGGGCTTAAATACACAAGGGAGGTGCAGGTGATTGGACACAGGTGGAGACAATCACGCAATCACAAGACAAGGCAGGAAGTGAAGTTACCCAGGAACACAAGAGACATGAAACTTCAAACTAAAACAGGAAGAGAGGCCAAACCGTGACAGAACCCCCCCCTTAAGGACCGAATTCCAGACGGTCCTAAAGGAGGGTGGAACCTAGAAAAACAGACAAGGGAGGGAGGGCGGGGAACCCAACAACCCCCGGCCACCCAGGGGACTCCAAGCGTCGGCGGCACGATGTCGGGTCCCTCCGGCCGGGATGCCACGGCGCCCAGACTTCAGGGTCTCGGGGGGCCGGCCGCTACGGCAACCGGGCTTCAGAGTCTCGGGGGGCCGGCCGCTACGGCGACCGGGCTTCAGGGTCTCGGGGGGCCGGCCGCTACGGCGACCGGGCTTCAGGGTCTCGGGGGGCGCCGGGCGCTGCGGCTCCGGCGTCGTCGTGGTGGGGGGCGCCGGGCGGTGCGGCTCCGGCGTCGTCGTGGCGGGGGGCGCCGAGCTGTGCGGCTCCGGCGTCGTGGCGGGGGGCGCCGAGCTGTGCGGCTCCGGCGTTGTGGCGGGGGGCGCCGAGCTGTGCGGCTGCGGCGTCGTCGTGGCGAGGATCACCGGGCTGAGCCCTGACCCCAATCCCCCTCCAAGGACCGGATTCCAGACGGTCCCCATAGGGTGGGAAGGGGGGGTCATGGTCAGGCGCCGCGGGGCCGGGGGCGTGGTTCTCGGGGCAGGAACGGGCGCTGACGGGGTTCTCGGGGCAGGAACGGGCGCTGACGGGGTTCTCGGGGCAGGGACGGGCGCTGACGGGGTTCTCGGGGCAGGGACGGGCGCTGACGGGCGTCTCGGGGCCGGGACAGGCGCTGACGGGCGTCTCGGCGCAGGAACGGGCGCTGACGGGCGTCTCGGCGCAGGAACGGGCGCTGACGGGCGTCTCGGCGCAGGAACGGGCGCTGACGGGCGTCTCGGCGCAGGAACGGGCGCTGACGGGGGTCTCGGCGCAGGAACGGACGCTGACGGGCGTCTCGGGGCCGGCACGGGCGCTGACGTGCGTCTGGGGGCCGGGACGGGCGGAGACGAGACTCTGGGGGCCGGGACAGGCGGAGACGAGGCTCTGGGTTCCGGAACGGGTGGAGGCGAGACTCTGGGGGCCGGGACAGGAGCCGGGACTGGGGGGTTCGAGGTCTCCTCCCCCCCCGGGCTCCCTTTCCTCGGGTTGAGGAGGTCTCGAATCTCGAGGCACATCTCTCGGAAGCCTCTGGGCCCGAGAACAAGGTCTGTCTCGCGCCGCCAAAAAGGACTTCCCTCGTCCAAATAGTCGGGGCCCCGAACGCTCCAAAACTCTGCTGAGTCCTCCTGGGGTCGCGTCATTCTGTCACACTCGGGCTGGGGCATGCTGCAGTGAGGACTCAGGCGCAGAGTTTCTAATCAAAAGTGCTCTTTATTCTTAACCAAGAGAAGACGTGCTCCAACGACGACTGACGTATAGACAATGACGCGACAGGGGACAACAGGCACACAGGGCTTAAATACACAAGGGAGGTGCAGGTGATTGGACACAGGTGGAGACAATCACGCAATCACAAGACAAGGCAGGAAGTGAAGTTACCCAGGAACACAAGAGACATGAAACTTCAAACTAAAACAGGAAGAGAGGCCAAACCGTGACAGCAAGCTGGGAACAGCAAATACTTTTTACACTTGTTTGATCAAATGAATGAAATGATCATTAGAAGACCAAAATAGTTTGTAATTTGTAGAACTCGGAAAATCACGGAAAATAAATGTTCTTGTTTCCGGTTGTTTTTTTTTGAGCCAGTCTATGTAGGCCAGCTTTTGTTGGGCTCTTCACACTTGGTAATAATGAACAGACGATCAAGACGCCGGGTGTGTGCATGCAGTATATCATGGCCCTGCCATACACACACACACACACACCCACAAACACACACGCCATCCATGCACAATGTAACCTTACATCACCATCGGATTTTCTATTCATAGTAAAGCCGGGTTGGGCTGGAACCCAACGCAAAGGAACAAAGGGACTCACAGCTCATCTGGTGTGGATGTGTTTCCGGGGTGGAGCTGGAGGGGATTGAACTGGATGAGTATTTATGCTCATCAATCCGGTGGTTCCGGGGTGGGCGGGATGCAGACTCTCCTCCTCCGACCCGTCATCGTTGGACCCGTTGTACCTTTCTGATCAATTCTGCTAAACTACTCCAGTGTGAGGGTGAAGATACCTCTCCTGCATCTTAACACAGTGCTGTTAGAATGAATCCGATGGCGCATTCAAGGTACCAGGGCCGTCAGCACCACGTAAGCTCGCATGGGCCACCAAGTTAATATTCCATCCAGGTAGCGTGGCTTCGAGGCTTTAATACGTTGCGATCGCTTTGACTGTGTGATCGTTTCAAAAGTTTACCAGCGGAATGGAGCGCAGTGGTGCAAAAGTGAAGGAACAATACACAGACCCAGCATGCATCGGTGAGCCCGGATTTAGTTGCAGGAGTGGGAGCGTCTTCTGCAGAGCTAATTGCTGCAGGTCCTTCTGTAGAAAGAAAGAAACTAAAGGCAAACTGCACAAAGATTGAGAGAGTAAAGTATTTCCGTGTTTATTTTGTTGAGGCATTGCTTGGGGACAACGGGGCGTCGTTTGGCTCTGATGAGCCTGTGATTCTGAGCAGACCCCAGACTGGCAACCGGAGGGTTACCAGCAGGCTAAAAGGCACGAATCCAAATCACAGGTTATAATTGAGCTGCTTTACAAGGCAGCGATAATAACGCCGGGCGGAACAGCGGAGCCAATCAGCGAAACGGATACGCTCCAAGCGAGCCGCCCGGAAACGGAGAAGTAGGGCTTTTTTGGGGGGAGGGGGGGGCTCTTGTGCAGGTGCAAAAGCACAGCGGATTTATTCGCGGCGAGCACACGTGTTGCCTGAATTCGCCGAGGGAGCTAACGGCCGCCTTCAGGATTCACGGCACGGCTGCAGAGGGCCGACAAATAACTGTGACCTGAGGTGACGTTGCTAATCTCGTACTCGGAGATGCGTCTTGATACACAATCAATCCCGGAAGGTCTTTCAGTGTCTTTTCCGTCCCCCTTTCGCTGAGTGGCTGAGACTCTGCTGGAGATATTTGGATTCGTTTCCACAGTTAGCGGCGATTGGAGCCTCAGTTGTTTTCGCTAACGAGAACTTGTTTGGGCGATTCCACCCGGACTCTTTAACAGGGGAGGAATTAGCATAGAGATTGAAAGCAGAGAATAGCTGTGGCCACAATCTTAACCTGTGTTCTTCCAATGTACCGTTGACAAAGGAGTCTCATTTTTAAACTGGCCGTCCTCTTAATCATCTCTTCGCTCATGTTCCTTCTGAAAACCCTGAAGAGCATATACACGTGCGATATTTTGTTATGCTATTTACCAAAGACGGTCCACTTAGAGGTTGCCTTTAATATTTTGACCGTGCGGTTTGTATACGGTTTTATGGATTCATTTTTTGCTTTTTGACATCTTGAAAAACAGGCAGTCTGAAGGGCGTCTTAACCTGACGATGACTGAGCTGTCCGCTAGCAGGTAACAGCTAGTTAGCAGGAGTGCTAACAGCTAACGGTGTTTCCTTGACGACGCCATCATTGGCAACAACGTCACCGTGCCGAGCATCGGCATCAGGCCACGTGAACGAGGCTTTGTGTCCTTTGTGAGTTACTAAAAGCTTTAATAATGATGCATCAGGATGAGTCGTGAAAAGGCGGGTGAAGCGTTTATTTGAAGGATGACTCATTCATTCTGTTTGACCCTTGTCCTTTAAAAATTCCTTTAAATCCTTTAAATCGACGGTGGACACAAAAACGAATGGAAATGACTTTCCGTAAAGCGCCGTTGGGCAGATTTGAAGAAGAAAAAAAAAGAAGACAAACCCTAAACCATCTCCATGATGTTGATCACGAGTGACAGCTGTGTAATGCGTTTGACTCGACTCAGGCCGTCACGGGTAGAAACGGGTAATATCGGGTCTTCAGCTTCAATCCTTCAATAAAGACAAGAGGCCGCGCCAGACGCACGGGAGGAGATGAAGGCCGAGGGTAACGCGACGTGGCATTCATTTCCCCCGGCGGCGCCGTTCACCACGTTTCATTCAATAAAACTAAAGTCTATTCGGGGGGGGGGGGACCAGTGAGCCATTTAGCGAAGAACTCGGGGGGGATTGTTTTCGGGGTAAGGGAGGAGGGGGAGCGAGGCGCAGATGGGCGAGATGGCGGCGAGGACGGATGGGACGCGATGGGACGGATAGCGGGTCCCGTGTGAGGAAAGATGAGATATGGGAAAGGCAGGGTGGATTTATTCTGGTGGCGGCTTTGCAAACAAGCAGTCGAGACTTCACCCCCCCTCCCACCCCCACCCCCCCTCAGCCTGGGAGCCGGGATGATGGATGTGGTGGCGAAGTTTCGGCCTATAGTTCTAAACTGCGTTCTCCTGGGAATCAAGTAATTTGTGTGATAAAAAGTTTGGACTTGAACATCTCGCAAAAGTAAAATGCAATAAAACCATTATTGAAAAATGTGGATTTTATGTTGATGTGGTTGCTACCATGTAATGCCTCAGAATGAAATCCCTTTTGTAAGGGAATGCTTCCAAAAGAAATAATAAATAATATAAATGCACATTTTAATTTGTTTTTTTTATAACTAGAATGCAGTTGACTGATCCTTGTTGACATAATATCCACTTTTAAACAAGACAAATGACTTCGTAGACTCATCTATGCTGCAAGTTTATTCATAGTTATTCAACTTTGCACACTCACAACAGCATAGACAATCGTTTCGGTCATTTTTCAGACCACCTGATGAATCTAAGTCTAATATCTGGCTGTTTTTGGTCTCCACAAAATCATGAGTAATAAAATACACCAATATGTTGTAATGTAGCTAAATGTTTGTGCTTCTTGCAGTTGAAAAGAATGGTGACGAGAACCTTTTAATATATATATATTAGGGCTGTCAAAAATAGCGCGTTAACGGCGTTAATCAGCTGTTTGTTGTTAATTACGTCAATTTTTTTGACGCATTTCACGCATGCGCAGTGTGACAAATTATTCAGGTCAGTAAAGTGCCTCTTCCTCTAGGGAATGCACTTCATCCTATACAACACATTACTGCCACCTGCAGGCATATGTCAGGACGTCAGGTTCAGCAAGTCGTTTGCGCCAGAGACCCCCCCCCCCCCCCCCTCCCCGTTCTCGCGCAGCAAAACAGAGAAAAAAAGCTCCGCCCAGCAGAGCTTGGCTAAGAGCAGCGCTGAGGTAGAGGACCATCGGAGAGACCCGTAATACTGTTCTGAAACATGCGGAGGAAGGGAAGCCAATGCGATCTAAATCCTCCCAGGTATGGGAATATTTCACACTGAAATGGGGGGTGGTAGCGGATTTCTTTGCAGCGCCAGTCGTTCTAATCGCCGCGCTCAACTTCAAGGTGTAACTTTTATTATTGTTCGGTCTGAAACGGCGCGCCCAGTGACGGGTGGTGCAGCAATATTGTTGTTCGGGTGGAAATCGGGAGAAAGGTCGGTCCGGGAGATTTTCGGGAGGGGCTTTGAAACATCGGGAGGGTTGACATGTCTGGTCATGTCTGGTCATCGCAGCCCTGAACCATCAGGAGCACAAACTCACAGCAGAGTGGGATAAACTGCAGAGGCTCGAGACCCTTCTAGAGCCATGCAGGGAAATCAGTCTGTGACTTATCAAATAACATTGCTTTGATTATTTTCTGAAATGAATTAAAAAATCAAATATCAATAACATGTATTTATGTAAAAAATAATAATGATGATAATAATGATAATTATGTATCTGTGTCCTGTTATTTATCTTTAGTATGCATTTCAGAAAGAAAAAATGGTTAGGATTCAGGTGTGATTAATCATGATTAATCCACTGAAAATTCTGATTAATTTGATTAAAATTTTTAATCATTTGACAGCCCTAATATATATATATATATATCTGTGTTTTTTGCGATCTAAGAGACACACGACGGACACGCTGCAGTGCTGCATGATGGGTTGGGCTCAGTTACTGTGCACCCCCCCTTCCTTCCTGCTCAGGTTTGCAACCAGAGTGGAACAGACAAACCGATTGCAGGAACAACAGAACTGAGACAGGCGGAAAAAAAAATAGATCATGTACCCGGCGGGCAAGGAACTTCAAATCATAAACAGTTGCCAAGACAACACGCAAAGCAACATACACCCCTGCCCTGCACAAGCTAAGGGGGGGGCGTGTGATAGTGTTTTCCAGTTGCGAGCGGGGAAAAACATCCAACTTTATGCAAGGTCAACTGCAGGCAATTGACCCTCAAGGTCATATAACCGTGATGGAGTTGAAGTGTGTGGCCTGCACATGTTCTACATAACAGATATGCGCCGTCCGTGCTGTCCGACCAATTGTGTTATCGTCTTCTAACAGCTGCACACTGCGAGCCCCGCACGGACGTGATTGATTGCTATCGTCGGTGTGCGGCAGAGCGCTGATTACACCCCCTTTTGTGGAAATTTAACAAGCACATGCGCGAGTAGAACGCCACGGGACTGGCTTCTATTGTCCGGTTCGCACAGTGTGCTGACGTCTCGCTGGCTCCATCAGCGGTGCTGATGCAGTACCGAGTAGATGGGATGGCCCGTAAATTGCTAAACTACGTGACACCGGATATGGGAGCCGGCTCGAGTACCCCATGCAGTGTAGATTATCAGGAAGGGGTTGCATCAGGTGTGTCTTTTGGAGTACAAGACCTTTGGGGCTTTGGCGCACTGGAGCGGATGAGATCAGGTGTGGTATAATAATAAATAATAAAAGTCAGGCCTGGGTAGAAATGGGAATTTGAGAAGAGAGGGGGGATGCTTGGATGCAGAAAGTGTAATATACAGCCTTTATATAACCAAACCGCCCCTACAAACGCACCGGCCTGACCCGACCGCTGACCCTTGAGTCTGCAGGCGCACAGCTCCGACAGGAGAAAAATGCACACTCGAACGGACCAATCAGGTGCCTCCGTGCAGCCGAAACGTCTCCCCCCCCCCCCCCCCCCCCGCCAAAGCACCCAGGCGTGCTTGTGTTTCCTGTGTTCTGCTGCATTCGAGCTCACATGCGGGTCCTTGTGCACGTGTCAAGTCCTGAAATGCCAATTTCCTTTTTCTCGTCTCGGTCACTTGTGTCCGGACGGATTCGGACGGAGAAGCTCCCCCCACCCGGAAGAAAACGTGTTCCCGCTTTCTGCTTTATTGACGACCCGAGAACTCCAGTCCTCCGAAGCCCAGAGGCGAGTCCCCCCCCCCGTAATACCAACAAGAGCCCTGGAGGGCAGAGCCTGTTCAAAGCCCACAGAAGAGTCTCACAAGGGGGAAGTGGATAAACGTTGGGGTGGGGGTGGGGGGGGGGGGGGTGTCGCCTGGAGCAGAGAGCTGATTATTGTCTGTTGGATGGGTCAATCTATCAATACACTCCTCAGTTTGTTGTTCATACACACACACACACACACACACGGAAATCCACACTTTCTAAGAAGCTCCATTAAACCCCGGAAGTTAAGCCGAGGCGGCGGAGAGAATGTCGTCTTTTGAAAAAAACAACAACAAAAAACCCCTCTTTCCCCGAGGCTGTGTCAGCGAGTTGTGATGGATAACAAGCCCCTGTATTGTGTGTCTGTGCCTTGAAGGGAGCTCAGACACACAGGACGCCTCCACACTTCCTCTGCACAGTGCACTAGCCGAAATAGCTGTAGCACGGCTTCGTGTTCTTTGGGTCGTGAACCCCCCCCTGCGACAAAATAAAAATAAAAGGTGGCGTAGGTGATATAATGGATGCACAAAAAAAGGGGGGGAAAGAAAATGCTTTTTAGATTTGGTTCATCAAATATTAAACAACATTTGTTTTTGGGAGCGAGACATCCGGCCAAAGTGCTTGACCTGCCCTTCGGATACGCGTCTGTCAGCCTCTGCAGAGAAAGGGGGGGGGGCGCATGCATTCAGCGCAGTCTGTGTCTTCGTCACATCAATGGAAAAAGGGCAGATTTGTCTTTCAAATCAGCTGCAAAATGAGATCGACGGCTTTGAAAGAGCATTGTGTGTGTTTGTTTTTCTTCTTTCTGGCTACTTGCTGCGTCTTTGAGGGGAAATTAATAGCTCCAAACGATAAAGGGGCTAAAGGCAACACGTTAAACCACAAGAGCAGGGCAAGGGTGAGTTTAATATCGCATGGAAATGTCAATGCTGGGATAATGAGGGTGAATTAACATTAAAGAGACATCGGGGCCACGATTAGCATCCACAGAGCAGGGCCCTTTGAAGGTGGTGTTGCAGCCATTAGTGCCTCCACCGCTGCTGCATGATCAAGCTTTGTTTTAATGCTTTTTTTTTCCTGATCAGATGAGCATCAACGCAGCCAAGTGGCGCCCATCCAGCTGCAGGGTTCGACTCGCCGAGTGACCCCCGTCCCTCTGGGAGAGGCGTCCCGTGGGAACCGGCAGGTGACGTCACACGCAAGATAAATTACCCCACGTGTCAGTTGACATCATTACATTACATGTCATTTAACTGACACTTTTATCCAAAGCGACTCACATTGCATTATAACCCAGACATCTTAGCCTGGGGAGCCATTAGGGGTTAAGTGTCATGCTCAGGGACACGTGGCACATGGAGCAGCCGGGAATCGAACCACCAACCATGCGGTTGCCAGGGCACCACACTACTCCACACGCCACCATCAACCCCACATCATGCTAATAATCCGAGGAACAAATATAGTTGGTGCAAATCATGAGCAATTCTCCCCTAAAAATGAAATTGTTGATGAGATGTTTTTTTCCACAACATTTTTTAACATAATATTTCTTGACATTTCTTGAAATGACATTTGAACAAAAATATTTTGACTTTTTAAAAAGTTTTCTTCCTAATTATTTTTTTTTCTCCATTTTGACCTAACATATTTGTACTTTTTATCTAAAACATTTTCCTAACCATTTTTCAAAATGTTTTGACCTAACATAATTTGACTTTTAAAAATGAAGAACAATTTGGACCCATTATTTTTTTTTAAATTCTTTCAACTAAAATATTTTTCTATATATTATTTTTTTCCATGACATTTCGACCACGACATCACACTAAAATAAACTACACCACCATCTCTTTCCTTTTTTGGTTATGCAGCTTGTCGGTAAACATCATGCAAATAATCTGAGGGAGAAGGAAAGGCAAACTGATGCAAATCATGTGCAATTCTCCCCCAAAATAATGCAAGAATGTGCTAATGACGCTTTGCTCTGGTCGGTCGGAGTTGGGAGAGCTGTAACTGTGACCTCGGTACCTCAAGGGGAACCGTGAGCGATTCAGAAGGAAGCATCTTGCATTCAAAACACACACTTAAAAGTCGATTATACAACAAGTGAATAAATTCAACCCTTCCTCCGGCGCAAAGTATCGGTAATCATTGGAATGCCTCTCAGGCAAATCAAATTAAAGTTAATGAGCGCCGGAAATTGTTTTTCGCTCGACGGGGCGAAAGGCGGCGCTGACTAGCGACGGCGAGACTCTGTGACGACGCCGAACCAACAACACTCACAAGGCCCACGAAAAGCAGTGAGCAAATGAGCCGTACCTGAAGAGGCTCATTGAATTACACCGGGCCGGCAGACTGAAAAAAAAAAAAAAAAAAAGGCAAATCATCCTTCCGGGCCCAGAGGGCTCCTGGTGAGGAGGATCTGTGGTTTGCAGAGTTAAATCTCTGAGTGGAATGTGTGTGTGGAATTCAAAGTTTCACAGCTCATTGCTCCATTAGAGGGGGTAAACAGGAGGTTCAATGCACCAGCGCCCCTGATTCATAATCATTTTAAATCAGTCAATTATAAGTGAAACGAAAAGTTTCAGAAAGCCAGACGTGGGTGGTTTGGAAATGTGGCACCGAGTGGCGTGTCTTTCTGTTCATCTACATGCAGATTATCCACCTCTGTCTCTCTCTCTCTATATATATATATATATAGTATAGCTGAGGAGTCCTTTCCAACCAATCATCGCTTCAGCGGCTCACCAGGACGCCCGTGAAGTCGGTGCATTACTTGGATTTGGATTATCGATTGATAATGATGACAAAACTAATGACGGTAATACCACTAAAAGGTGGATTAATGGAGTCAGTGCGTTAATGCAAAGGTAAGTCCAACACTGTGAACTCAAGTTAGACTGAAAGAGGCGTCTTCAGCTTCTTCATGAAAGATATAACCTCATGGTCTTAAAAATAAAACATCCCAAAAGTGGAAGACAGCAACTTTCTTTCCTTTGCTAAAAAAAGGGTCTTTGTTCCGGGGCCCAAAAAGCAAACATATAGACACCCAAGAGACATTTTCTACATCTAGCTGATCAGCACACACACTACTGCATTGTGTCCAGTGTGTGGAAGGGGATTTAAACAAAGTACAGCACAATTATCTGAGTGCTGCTGGAGTGCCTGAGCCATCCGACTCCTGTGATGATTGTTCCTAAATAGCGGGGTACAAAACAAACGCACCCTGCGTTGCATCCTGCCTCCAGAATTCACCTGTTTGTGCCGCTCAGCAGTTTATGGGCTCTATTTTGAGCAGGATGGAGGACCAAAATAAGCGTTTCCACCATTCACTTCCCCTGCGGCCAAGACGAGGGGGGGGGGAGGATAGTGTCTTATAGTCATTTCTTATAGTTGAGAAGATCTTCAATAAGGCGCCGTCCGTCATCACACCTGACGCGCTGTAAGGGGCGGCGTGCGAGTCGGATTGAGGGAGCGTGGCTTCCCGCTGCATTGGAGGGACATCTGCTGGCGCCCAGCTGACTCGCAGCCAGCGGTCGCCAGCGGGGGGGGGGTGGGGGGGGGAATGGCAATTTGAAAGGTTGGGGCCTCTTTGATTTGATATGACACACAAAAGGGAAATTAACTAAACTAACATAAGTCACATAAACGTGAACTATACCCAATTCTCAGTAACAAGGACACCATCTACCGAAAAGTAGAGGGAGGCGGACACACACACACACACACACACATACACACACACACACACACACACACACACACACACACACACACACACACACACACACACACACACACCCCTAACCCATCATTCATCTAATGTAATCACACGCAGGCGTTTTTATATCCAGCCGCTCTCGCTGGTCTCCGTGGCGCCGCAGCGATGATGCTTTTTGCGCCGCCATCTCCAACTTGGCAGCCGCACGCCGCCGACCCGATTCCCGAAAGACGCCCGCGTGGGAAAAGGACCGCGCGGCTGCGGCTGCCCAGTCCGGCCTGAGTTGGCCACCCCGAAATCTCACTTGTGGGAGAATAAGTGGGAAAAAAAGTTTTGAGAAGCATGATCTTTATGCAAGGTGTGTGTGTGTGCGTGGGGGGGGGGGCTCTATTTGGGTTTGTTTTAAAGTTCTGCTGTTTCTTCTACACCGATCGATCCGGCCTTGTGTGCATATTTAGCTTTGGCTTTTTTTTTAATGCAATGCAGGCTTCTGGATTTCAATCGCTTGCCTTCTCCCCCTTCTGGGCCCGCCTGCCGTTGCTATGGAAACATCACAGAGAGAAAGAAGTGTGTGTGTGTGTGTGTGTGTGTGTGTTGGTGTGACTGTGACGGAGCGAGATTTCAAAGAAGACTGTTGAGCTGTGTCTAATGAGAAGTGTGTACTCACACTCTCATCTGGGCGGTGAATGTGGAGGCCACTGCAGGCTCACACACACACACACACACACACACACACACACACACACACACACTCTGCCCCCATGGAGGTCCAAACACGGACAGTAAGCACATTCTAACATTTTCAAAACACCACAAAGGCATTATTACACATCTCATCAGTTCCTACAAATGCAAAAACGTATCTTTTTCTTTTGCAATAATACATATGTATGTTCAATATTAAAGCCAATTCTGCTGTAATGCAAAAATGCTGCTTATTTCCATCTTTTGGGACAGTCTCAGCGTGTCTAGAAGCGAGGGAAATGTGGATGAGGTTCTTCCTCAATGCGATGAAAAGGAGGCGGACGCGACGCTTTAATCCATGCAGTGAGGTGGGAGAAAGAACAGGGGTTGAATACCACGTAGCTTCTAATGATGCAATGTGCTACCTAGAATTAAACAATTAAAAAAAACAGGACAACGAGGAGCTAAAAACGCCGCTTCTGCTAACAACGCTTCATCCGATCGACGGGGGCTCATTTCTGTTTCCACACACAAAGCGCTGCGGACCATCCGCACATCAGCAGTCTGACTACACACACGGCTCAAAGTCACCCCAACGCGGCCCCCAGCACGCACACACACACACACACACACACGCATTACGCACATTACGCGTTGATTACTTTCCTCGCCTCACATCCCTTTGCAGAAGTTTCCGTTGTAACTCAGCGGCTGAGACGCGGCGAACGGAACGTGGATAATCAGATGCAAAGGGGCCCCCGTCAAGGTCGAAGGCGTAAACCTGTTGAACGTGTGCCAGAGATACATAAAGCATTTTAATGTGGCCTGCAGGGTCATCGAGGCGTAGAACTAGTCAAAGTCCGGCCTTTGTGGTCCTTCTTGATTTTTGCATCAAAAAAAAAAAAGAAAGATGCAAATGCGTCCGATGTTTTCTTTTGCTTCGGGCTGCTGCCGTCCGATTGGTCTGATGTCTCCACAGACTCCTCCACTCACTCCTAATGCGTTAAATACCGCAATAACACACACACACACACACACACACACACACAGGGTTTAGCATCTCCATGCAGCGCACCAGACACTTAATGAAGTAACTAACAGTGTAAAGGCACCCACTGTGCTGTAAAGTGTCTGTAATTCTGCACTGGGTGAGTGGGGGGCGGGGGGGGGGGGGGGGGGGGGGCAGTGCTGTGCTGCCTCAACCGACATCTTTTAAAAAAAGCTTTAGAGTAATGCAGTTTGGATTGAGGGTTTTTTTAACAGACTTGTTGCTCCACTGTAACAGTTTAATGGAAGAAGGAATCTATACAAATCATTTCTACTTTTATAAAGCACCCTGTACCTGAGTCTACCTGTAGGATTCATTCATGTAATACATACAGGGACTTCTAAGAGGGGGCCCTTCTTTGTAAAACTCTCAGCATCCTCAGTTTTATATTCACCTGGAACATGCTATAAATCTAGACTACAAACAAAAATGTGATTTTTGTTCTGTACTCAGATGATCATAACATCATCAGACACGTAAACTTTAACTTTATATGACATGAGCGTATTTATTGCGTTGCACTCTAAACAATATGGAGCACATTGCAATTACAGTTCTTTGGCCCGATGTCCAAAATGTGCCTCCATTGTTTTTTGCACACCTGAACCCCAAAGAGCTCTGGTTTGGAAAGTGATCTCTTCGGCTCCAGGTGTTCTCACAGGTGCGGCCTGGGATTGACGATGGAGTGCGAATACACACGCAGGCTTTTAGCATTGAGTGTTATGCAGATATCCAGGTGGAGGGACCTCCAAAGGGAGGGCTTGTGGTTTGGCATCTCTTGTTTAACGGATAGTAAAATAATGCACTATGCAGTAAGTCATGACGACCACTAGATGTCAGTAGATGTTCACATGTAACGTGTTTGCATTTTGTCCTCTCTACTGTAATTTGTCCACCATGCACATTAATTATCTTTGGGTGTGTGTATTCTAAAGCTTAAGCCCAATACGTCCTATTTCATCTTGATAAATGGGCCCCACGCAGACCTTTTCTTTACGAACACGCGTGTGTGTTTGTGCGTGTGAGTAAGATAAAGTAAAAAAATTAAATAAAAACATAAAGGCAGAGACAGAGATAAATAGGTGGCGAGTGCCTCCATTAGTCATGGAAGACAGCCTTTATTACCAAACCTCGGTGGATCATTAACATCTTCCACCAGCAACACACGCCACAGCTCAGACCCCCAATGTGTGCTTCTACCTCTCAGACACTCGACACGCCGCCCCGAGGACTTGGATCCCAAACAGGATGCAGATCATTTGAGCTCGTGTGTGTGTGTGTGTGTTTGTGTTTGCGTTGTGTTGTGTTTGTGGTGGACGAAAAAAAAAAGAAAGGAAAACCGATCTCAGACAAGACTGATGAGCGGCACCTCAGTGGCAAACGAGTGAGCCCACAGCAGCAGAGAGAGCGCCCCCACACACACACACACACACACACACGC
>NC_084902.1:2889799-2917983 GCF_949316345.1 Pungitius pungitius
GCGCTGGAGGCTAAGTGGCCATGACAGAGCCCCCCCCCTCCCCCCCCCCCCGGGAAGCGCCGTCTGAGGGAGGCAGCGGAGGCAGCAGTGTGTGTGTGTGTGTGTGTGTGTGTGTGTGACGAGCCGCTGCTAACGACTCTCCACCATCTAGATCTTCTATGTTCATCTATCTGCGCATCTACCGTGGAGATGAGCCTCTGTGACACGTCTCATACGTCCATGACGGGTCCAGCCAAAGATTGGAATTTGAAACACTTTTGGCAAACCATCTGTCACAAAGATAAGACATGGTCGGCATGCTTTAGGGAGGGAACAAATAATAACATGTCACATGAATATTTGACGCAAAACCACTGTCATGTTTCCTCTTTCAGTTAAAAAAAGGACTCCTAATAATAAATTAATTAATTCACCATAGCATTTTTTCAAATGAAGAGTAAAACGCCACAAACCTCAACGCACTGCTAGAGGTTTAAGAACGGAAG
Organism: Pungitius pungitius; assembly: GCF_949316345.1. Classification (NCBI taxonomy): domain Eukaryota; kingdom Metazoa; phylum Chordata; class Actinopteri; order Perciformes; family Gasterosteidae; genus Pungitius; species Pungitius pungitius. The sequence continues at coordinate 2,890,285 of NC_084902.1, forward strand.
CTGCAGATAGGAGAGCAGCTGGTGGATATAATTCACCTGAACATCACCGCAGGACAGACTTAAAGATAACTGTGCTGTTAAATATATTTGGCTTTGATTCCATCGAATTCTGTGCATCATTATTATTATTATTATTATTAACCTCACACAAAACATATAGCAAAACACACGATGTGTGACCGCGGTCTATTAAATGAACAGAATTGTACCTGCACTTGAAGATCCACCAATCAGCTCCCAGGAGGGAGCAGATCAGGGGGGGACGGCGTCCCCGAGAAGAAAAGGCTAAGAGACCGAAGCCAGAACCACAACTTTCATCAGGTCACCCCTCGCTCTGCCAATCGTTGACCCGGTGGGGGTCAGAGGAGCGGCTCCTCCTGCACTCGAGCCACCCGACTCATTGGGTCTAATTAGGCCGCGGCGCGGGAGAAGCTATGCACGCTCGGGCCTGAAATGAGGCGAGGGGGGGGGGGGGGGGGGGGGGGGGGTTCGGTAACCTGTTCATTCAGGACGAGATTGCCTTCATTAGTTCGGGAGTCAGCAAGAAGAACTGAAACGTATCCTCAATGGCTTGATTACCGTCCACAGCTGGGCGTCCGTGTGCGTGACGACGGATGAAAGTCAAGCTCGAATCTGGAACGCCTCAATTTTTTATGTTGCGGGGGGGGGGGGGGGGCAACAGGACAATGCACATCCCTCACTTTGTAGAGAGCAAAGGGGAACACGGGACTCTGGAGGCGGGATGACTTTGTCTTGAAGTGGAAAAGACAAGAGACGGAGCGGCGTCACTAAACCCAGCGAGACTGTTTTTGAAAGGCGGCGGGAATAATGGACGCTGCCGAGGGTGGGGGGGGGCGGGGGGACAGCAAAAAAAGCGTCTGTCTTTTGGAACCTGTTCGAGAGAAGAGGAAGAGCTCTGACGAAGATGGAGGGTTGGACCGCTGTGTGCGTGTGATCACCGGGTTTTTGCCAAAGGTCAAGGTCGCCGAGGCCCCCCCCCCCCCCCGAGATTCATCCCCGGCAAATTGGTTAAGATGCCCGGGGTCACGTCACCCGGACAGCGTCTCAGTGGCATCTCAAGGGAATGTCTCTAAATTCGTGGATGAACTGTTCACAATGGTCAAAGGTCAAAGGTCACTTTGACATCAGGCCTGTCCCATTCTCGGGAAGAGGGATGGATTTTAAAAGACAAAAAGTCCACTCAGACTGAAGAACTGATTAGTGGATCATTTTGAAAGTAAAAGAACAGAATTTAAGGCCTTAACTCAATAACGAATGTGCTGATGATAAAAACGACTCACAAACGTCGCAAATAACATTAAATGCCGCGGTGATTTACTTTGGACCGAGGCGGATGTACACTGAACTTTTACTGGCGGGCAAAGGCGTAAAACGGCCAAGTCGTGATTCTACTTTAATTCACTGTGTTGTAAATGTGAAGCTCTTTGGGGTTTAGAGGGTCTGAGTGTTTGAGCTGGAATTTATGCATTTCTCTGGCAGCTCAGAGTGGAAATCTGCGTTATTAACTGTTGGCAAAATAACTCTGCGTGCAATCTTTACAAAGACTGTAAAAACAAAAACAAAAAAAAGCAGAGGCGGCACAAATCCTAGCGCGCAAAAAAAAGGCAGTGAGAAATGGAATTTCTGACAGGTCACAAGTCCAACAGACACACACACACACACACACACACACACACACACACAAACACCAGTGATTAACAGTCCGAGCTCTCCTGTCCCTCCCGCTGTTTGTCTCTAAGCTGTTTTTATCTCTCTGCCGTGTCCTCTATCCATCTTAACCCCTCCCTCCCTCCCTGCATCCCACTCTTGTAGTGGGCGTCCAGCCTTTCATCACCAGTGGCGTTCATCGCTCCGTCTTCCGGGAAACCCCTTGCGTCTCAAGGCTCCCCCCTCCCCCCCTCCCGGCGCTGTAGGCGGATCGGTCCCGGGGCGACTTACGACGCGGGCCGCCGCCTCAGGTCGGGGCGGGAACCAATTCACGGCGGGCAGAACCTCAAACCGACGCGGCCTCCCCTCGTCTCCTACCCTCGTCTCCTCCCCTCGTCTCCTCCCCTCTCTTTCATTCCATCCTTGTTCTCTTCATCAAGTGAGACCCGCACGCACTGGTTGCACTGAAGCAACATACGGAGCGCCATGTAGGAAGGACACGGGGAAGGATGTCTACCCTTGAATTGGGGGGGGGGGAAGAGATTACCATAAGCCTCTGCTCTCCTATCTGCAGCTTCCTTTTCTCCAGGACTCTGTTAAGGCTTGTGTTTTACTATTCATTAAAGAAGACGGAGTGAGGGAATAAAGGAGCAGGTGCTGGAAGAATGAAGGGAGATTAGGGGAAGAGGAAAAGAGGGTGCCGTCATGATGGATTGCCAACAAATAATGCATTAATTTACGCAACTTAACCAAACACAATGAACTATCCGCGTGAACATTTACTTTTCTTTAAAAAAAAAAAAAGCTTATGATGATGCATGGTTCTGATCAGGAAGTGGGGGAAATAATTAAAAGCTGCGAGTACTATGTATAGTACACGTCTTCAAAGAATCACAGTCTTGAAAACTAGTTAAATCCCCACAGACAGCTCTGATGGATCCCATTTAGCTCTGTCCTTGTACGGAGGACAGGAGAGACACCCCCCCCCCCTCCCCAAAGACAAACAAACAGATAAAGACAGTTGTTAAAGACGCACAAATCAACACTGCTTTGATATTCCGTGCACAGAAATGACGACTATAGACACATAAATAACCAATGAGCCCTTCACGTGGCGCCAGGATGTGGCCTTCGTTTGAACTGAAAGCTGCAGGCTGGATTTAATTTAAATATGAGTGTGATGCTTTAATCAAGGGGACCCGTGTATGTCCAGACTTCAAATGCCGCTACCGTCTGATGATTAAAAAAAAAACGCCTTTCCATCGGTGCGTCGCTTTGCAAGAAAGAGACACTTTTGTTAAAAAGGTGTCTCCTCGTGGATTGGCGGGGCTGCAGGGGGGTGGGGGGGGGCATCGAGATCATCTACCTCCCGATCTCCTGCTGAGTGAAGAAGTGTCAACGGAGCGGCGCGGGGGGGGGGGGGGGGGGGTTTCTTTACCCCTCGCTTATCTCTTAAGGCTTCACCGCGCTTGACGTCTTTCAGTCTTTCCTCTTAATGTCCCGCTGAACGCTGTGCAGTCACCAGCTGGATTCAAGTCCTTCCCACAACAGGGGGTCGGAGTCGGAGTTGGGGGCCCCCCCCCCCCGGGTTGTTGGATTATTCCTGGTAAACGGCCCGCAGGGGAAGCAGGGCGTGAGAACTCATCTCAGGCCAGATAGACAGCGTTTGACTGTGTGGCCTTTGGGGACCAGAGGTGAGACCATGGAAGCCAACGTGGCCCTGACACGCTGTGAGAGGTTGGAATACATTGCAAACCCCCCCCCCCCCCCCCCCCCCCACAAAAAAAATGTTCGTCCTCATCTCATCATGCTTTAACAAAAGATTGAGACCAAGGATGCCCCTCATTCGTCAGGAAATACTAAGCGCATCAATGGTGTGTTGGCGGCGAAGCTCAACATCTCACAAAGAAACGCGTCACGCAAAAGGGGGCGTGTTTCTCGCTTATTAGGTTTGGTGGGATGAATAAAGCGCCTTGGCTCTTTGACACCTGAGTCCCACCCAGCCGCCACCATGGAGGCAGGTAGACGAAATGTCCCACGCAGGCAGGAGACGGCCTTCGACCCGTCATCGACCCGCTTTAAATGTCCATTGGAACCATTGGAATGAAATCCCAATAAACCAGAGCTGAAAAACATGATGTGATTCAAAGCGATGCTGAAGACCGATAAGATGGCCGATCTTTCAATAAAAGATTTGACAGGGGTTGGACAGGCAGAAGACCGCCCACCGCCGCGAGCCCCTCCACGCCGCCGGAGGCCTTTTAGTGTCCAGCCTGAACTAACGAGAGCCATTTCATTGATTTACATTGTGCAAACTAAGCTGATTGAATTTTAGTTCCCTCTGGTGAAAAAAGGTGTTCACAGTGTACATGTCTTGTGCTTTTATTGTGAAAAGCTGAGATCGGAAGGAGTGGATCCGTAATGCAACTAAAGTTTGAAAGAAAATTAACAGTCTTGGCTTTATTTATTACTGAGGGAAGGACTGATACAGAGTCCTATTAGACGTGGAAATAATAAACCGTTTGAGGAAATTATGACTGGCTTCCATCTTGATAAAAAATAAATATTTCATTTAAACTTGAGTTTTTAACAATGCGGTGATTTGACTGCTCCGCTATTTAATATGACTCACTGATGTGTGTGTTAACTGACGAGACACTGTCAACAATCAACGCAACTGTGCTGTCAAGATGGGCCTTACGGCGCCGCGCTGATGGTTGCCGCTCATCATCGTTTGTCAGATAAATAACTTTCACTGAAATTAGAACAGAACCCCGGCATCCGTATTAATAAACTCCTCAAACTTTGGGAGGAGGAAGCTGGTGCGTCCGTCCCTCAATCTTAATTTTAGTGCTGTCAGGAGAGGTGAAATGCTCCCATTTCGTCAAAACATATTAAATGTCATTGCGAAAGTCGCTTTTTTTCGTAATTGCGTCTGATTGTTCGTGTGCACGTCAAGATCTGAGGAGCATCGGAATATTACCTGTCAGGCCAATGCGGCGTTGAAAATGTGACGCTTAAATGCTGATTATTGATATCTTGCATAGGGGCTTTCTAATAATCTACACGCATACCGATACGTGAGGAGCAGGCTCAGGACGGTTTGTCCACGTCACCATGGATACCAGAGAGAACCGATGGTGAGAGATAGCGGGCCCAGTTTCCTGTCCGATTCCTGCAGCCTCTCTGGGCCAAAACGAGTCCCCCCCCAACCTCCCCTGCACGAATTTGGCCCCCCTTCAGAAAGTTTCAATTGGAGGCTTAAGTGATTGTGAGAGGACTTATTATGGGATTGGAAACGCAAGAGGCTCTCCGCGGTCGCTTCTGCCTGCAGACAAACACTCGTCGCAGAGGCCTCTTCACGCAGAGACGCAGTTCGCTTTGGCCGAGGGACAATCCTGGGGACAAATTACCTCGTGTGATTCAAGTAGCCCCCCCCCCACGGTAGCGTCAAGATGTCTGAGTCAAATAACACAGCGAGCCCGTTTTACATTAAATCCAAATGTAAAAGCGATACACGGGAACAGTCCCGACCTTTGATGCGCCTCAATCAGGTGACCTGAGGTCACCCTCATCGGACGCGACGCTACGCATTGAGTGACAAGCTGGACCAGACATATATATATATATATCTGTGTTGAAGAGGAGATCATTGACCTCTGAAGAACGCGTCCTCCTTCACGCGTGCGCACCATTGTTCACTCCACCGCCGGACTGCTGTATTTTGGTCACGAGGTCAGAGTTTAATGCGTGAAAGGCATATTGTGTGGCAGTTTATCCAGATGTAAAAATGTATCTACAAACCTATGAGTCAAATCTTCCCGAGGAGACTTGTTGCCTTTTGCAAACTAAATGTGTTATTCACTCTGGCTTTGACTTCCTTCAGCTGAATGTAATTTAAAGTCAAGTCTTATAAAGGAAGTCCAACAGGGGAAAAAAATATATATAAATATATATATAATCTGTTCATGGCTGCTGATGAGACCATTGTAAAGTCATAAGGAAAAGATAAGGATGTAATTTAGCGCCATGGAATGGCACTACCACGCTGAGGAAATGGGGGAATCTCAATAATCTGAACTGAGAGCGATAAATGAGCAATTTTCTCTAATTTTTTAGCCCAGTGCACAGAGAAAATGGCAGACAAAGCATTCATTTCACACTTCATTCACCATATATTCCTCCATCGCTTGCAGGCGCTGGTTCAGCAGCCACAGACAGAGTCGGAGGCGCTTTGATCTGCTCATCAGAGCACGTCAGGGCGCTTCGTTCAGTGTTTTCAGTGGAGGAAACGAGGACGGGAGACAGAGACGTCACTTTTTTTTAATTCAAAGTGACATAAGATGGGGGGAAACCCCCCCCCCCCAAATAAAAACCCAAGTGATTTATCGGGCGATGACACAGGGGGCAAAGATTCCGAGATGTTTTGAGACCTACGGGATTCAGCGGCTCCACCCACCCGACGGAACACCGGAGGCCCCGCCTCCCAATTTGCATTTTGAGAGCATCCTGGCGGATTATTATTATTTTTTTTTCATTTTTTTTTTCTTTTCTGAACCGAAAGAACCCCCGAAAAAGTCCCCTTTCCTCCTTGGACTCCTGTCGCAGAGGCATCGCCTCTGCCGGAGCAAACGTCGACCCGGAGGGGGGGGGGGGGCCCTCGCTGGAATGACAGACGCCTGGGCCCCCCCCCCCGGGCCCCCCGGGGCGACCGGACGGAATCCCTTTGCAGTAAGTTGCACTTTGCGAAGCAGAAGGACTTTTTCGCAGGAAAAGATGCGTCTGCTTGGCTGCAAATTCGTCCGGATTCCGACCTTTAACCGACCATCACGCAAAGTGCATCCGCCTCTCCGAGTCACCAGCGTGTACTTTGGATTTAGCTTCCGCCGAAGCGTGAAATTGCAAGTAAAAGGTTAGGAGTAGGTGATTAAAAAAAGAAATACATTTTTTTGGGGGGGGATCGACTTAAAAACAGGAGGTTGGCGTTGCCCTGTGTGGACGTTGATGGGGATTTCCTCAGCATCTGTAATGAAATGTCTACGAAAAGACATTGTAAATGTACACTTTGTGTTCAGGGTCATTTTGTAGACGCTGGCCTTGGAAAACCAGGCTGTAAAAAGATCCATCTGCCCCGTAAGAAGGGTTCGTTTGGGCCAAACCGGATCCGCCTGAAAAAAGAAAGGGGGGGTGGGGGGGGGGGGGTCTGCTCCAAGCATCAGAGTGTGCTGCTCATTTTGAATGACATAACAAACATAACATGATGTCACTAATTAGCACTAATCCACATTTCTGGTGGGATAAAACCAATCTAGGTGTAATGAGCAGACCTTGTCAGGAGTACGATTGGCCTCCGAGGGCTTCGAGCTGCTCATATTTTGCTTTAAGCGGCGTTTCGTGCCGCTCGGGCTCACGTTTTTTTCCGATAGCGAGTTGGGAGACGTTGTACGTGGTGTCCATGGAAACGGGGCGGAAAACAATGAAAGGATGACTTTTAGGGTAATCGCTGGTTGTCTCAGAAGCATTCGGGAGCGTGTGGATCGGTCCACGTGGGTGGAAAGTGTCCTCCCCCCTCTGTTCACTCTGTACACCGAGTTAAGTTCACGTATCAGTGTTATCCAAAGGCACCGCATGCTAGAGAGCTACTCACGTACGCATTTGTTGGTGCTTCAGAGCGACATTGAAATGCTCCGTGTTTGGGGTTGAGCTGTGCAGAGCTTGCTGGCAGCACTGGCAGCCGGCAGATGTTGACCTTCCAATAATCCAAATTACCCCCCCCCCCCAAAAAAAGAGAAAGGACTAGCAAACACCCTTCAGACATGTTTGAGATTATAATTAAAGTCAAACTGCAATGCTTAAGCAGTCACACACTGAGCGGTGAACGTGTAGAAGCTCTCATACAGAACTTATAAAGAGGAGCAGTGAGCCACTGGATAATGAAGCAGAATTAGTGAGTGTGCCACCAGTCGACGGGGTTCCTTTGGGGGCAAAACACCACAAGGATCACTTAAAACAGCACCCTTTTTAAACACAGAGTGACCTTGGCGGGCCTAAGGTCATGTAAGAGAGACTCCCTTTGCATAGTGATGATGGACCATGAGGAAGCGACTTCGCAGCCATAGAACCACGACAAAAGATGTTTTTGGGGTCGGGTCGACGTGTCAGAAACCCAAATTACAGCCTGTTTTCCTTCCTACCAACAACCGGTTAACATTAACATTTTTTGGTGGTCATAATATTTATTCACGCTCATCAGCATCGCACCCTCGCTGTGACCCCGTGTCTGTGTTTGTATTCAAATCACTTTCTAAATACCGATAATTAAACTGGCATCCCTGCATCAACGGCGCGTGCCGCATTGACGCGCCCGGCACTGGTAGAATCCATAAGATACACGCGGCTTTTCCTCGAGTGACGACACAAAAAGACACTGATTGATTACTCGCACACATCTGGATTCAATACAGCATAATGTACTGCATTAATAAACAGTACATTTGTGGCGCAACGTCTCTTAGCCTTTTACAGCATGAAAAGCTTTTTGCCAAATCAGCTCGTATGTCATTAATCTCTCCTAAATGGGAGCCTCACAAGCTGCGGCCCACTCACCTTCGGAAAATGGCACTTTGCCGTGATGAATAAGGGGCGTTGAGGGGAGAAGAGAGACGTCTTCTAATTCATCACCTCCTCTCTGTTGGTATTTTCTAACCGGAAAGGACAGGGAGCCATTGTTCATCATCTGGCCCCCCCCCCCGGGCGAAACATCTTCATCCCTCTTCCTCAGGTTGTTTTTGCCGCTTCCTTTAAATCACTCTTTTATCTTCTCCCAACCAAATCGTCCGCGTCCACCTCCCCTCTGGCCTTCTTTTATCTGGTCCCAACCACATTTCCACTGATTCGAGGAGACCGTTTTTTTTTTTTTTCTTTCTCCTCAGATGCCAAACGCTCTTGTCAAATAAAAGCGCTTGTGTCGAAAAATCAATTCCCACCACTTTCCTCCTCATCCTCCGTTCATTCACTCGGGTCCTCATTGTTTCCCCCGCTCTGAACGATGAGGAGAATAGATTCCTTTCAGAGGAGCGGAGCGCTGACGGGAATCTGAGTCAAATGCCGGGCGCATGTGTTATTACCGTTATTACGGCCCCCAAACAAAGAGATCAAAGAGCGACTGCTTCTCCTCCCGTAGGGCTCGGTTCTGTTTATCGGCCTTTCATTTGAACCATTCTATTCCACGTGAGAAAAGGTGTTTGGTTCTGGCTTTCCCACCTGGAAAGGAATGAGCCATGTGCGTTAGAACGTTAATTAGTTCCTGTGTCTACGGAGTAAATGTATACGCTCCGAGACCATCGCTCGCCATTATCAGATGTTCAGGAACCTTAACTTTAAACCTTAACCTGAACGGAGGCGTCACTGCACACAAGCAGCAGATTCGTTGCTCTTTTTTTTTCTTTTTTGTTGCCTCGAGTGCTTTTTAATTAACCGACAGCTCGGGGGCCTAAAAGCTGATTGAAACCTGACGTCTCCGAACCCTTTAGAAAGCATCTGGGACGACGGACTCCGTCACACGGATTGTAATTCCTTCCCACGCAGGCAGCTCAACGCGATCATTAGGGATGAGAATGAGGGCGAAGGCGAGTTCCAACGGTCACGTGGTGCGTTAAAAGTGGCACCTTGTAAAACGGAATTCTTTGGCAAGAAACTTGATTGTTTTCAATATAGAGAGGTAATTACATTACAAATAGCACATCATTGAAACTACTTATGCAAATGTGTTTTTTTGAATTGATTAAATACAATGTATTTGCTAACCTTTTAAATTGTGTGTTTTAATTGAAAAAAACACCTATAGATGACAAAACCAAAGAGACAACGTAACACAAACTGATGTCTGGAGTGAGGTTGTAGAATCTTAAACACCTGCTGACGTCTCAGCTGCTTTCGTGCATCACAACAACACAAACGACGTGGTGTGCGTTTTGTGCGCGTGCTGACAACTTGCGTGCGTTTGCGGCTTTGACGGATGTAAAGAGAGAAGAGTTTGAGAGGCTTTTCAAATCTCTGGAAATGTGAAGTTTGTGACAAATGACAAAAATGTTGCTTTCTTTCTGAATGACCTTCAGTCGCGAGTAAAAGCAGCTGTGACTCATCTCAATAATGTGTACAAGGAATAAAACTAAATCCTCCGTGTGAACACGGACCCATTACCCTACAGCGCACAGGTTGTCATTCTTGTACCTGCATTTTGTGGTGTCTCTCTGTGGGGAGTGGGGGGGGGGGGGGGGGGGGGGGGGACACCTTCTCACACGTCCCCCGAGAGAGAGAGAGAGAGAGAGACGCCTCGCCTCACTCCCTCGGCGCCGGTTCTTTTCTTTCCACTTAATCTCATTTTCTCTGCACTTCTACACCACATTGAGTAACAACCCCCCTCCCCCCCTCCCCCTTCGCCTGTTGCTTCACACGCTGCAGCCTCCCCCCGGTGGCGTCCTCCCAGGAGCAGCGTGACACGCCGTGACATCCGTGTAGTAACTGTACATGACTCCTACGTCGGAAAATGTCAGAAGAGACTCGATACGACCACAGCTGAGATCCCCCACCCGCGCTGCAGACTAAAAGGAGCGATGGCGTTTTTTCCGACAGCCCCCCCCCCCCTTAAAGGACTCGCATTTCCGCCCTGGAAAAAAAAAAAATCTTCCTTCCTGCGCTACTGTTTGCGATGCCTCACCTCCCTGCTATTTCTACTCCTCCCCTCTCCAAATGATATTGTGTCATTCCAATTCACATTATTCAAATGCCTTCATAAATATTTATGGAGAGCGCGGAGATAGGAAGGAGTGGTGTGTGTGTGTGTGTGTGTGTGTGTGTGTGTGGGAGGCCGGTGGAGGCTTTCTGCTCCCACATCCCTGGTCGGGAAAATTATTCAACGCGACGTCTGAATCGCAATCATTTGCTGCAAATGAGCGAGCGCCGTGCAGACAGAGGAAGGAGCAGAAGGAGATTTAATTGCCATTCGCCCACATTTAGTCAAATTCCCACTTCTCTCCCCCCCACCCCCCCCACCCCCCCAAAAAAAATGTGTTTCAATCATTTCAAAATTTTAAACAAATTGGAACGCGTGGACATTAACGCGCCGGGAGAATTTACCTCAGGTGATGATGTCACAACACCGGGGTGGATCATGTTGTATCAGCTTCAACCTTTGAATCTCAAGTTTGTGTGGGTTTTTTTTAATAGTTGGCCGACATCTCACCAGAGAACAGGATGGAGGTCCCAAATGAGGTTGCAGAAATAGAGCCCGTTCTATGAATAGGTGCCAGCCAGACCCGTGTGTCTGGCTGGCCTCACTCGTGGACTCCTCCTGCAGCGTCTGGGATCCGGATGCGCGACATCGCATCAAAAACCCTCTCCTTCGGTTTCACAAAGAGGGGTGTCGTGCCGCCGAGCTCGGCCCGTTCCAACTCGTTTTGCCTTCATGACGTCACAGGCGAATGAAAGCATGAAAGCTCCACACTTTAGAAGTCAGTGCTTTGTCTGAAGACCACAGCCCACGCGGCGTTCGCACCGTGGCTTTCCCCCCCCCTGAGTGAAATCACACAGCTCCACCCACACGCCGCCCTGCAATCAGAATTCAAGGTGCGCCGCCTCACCGCTGCAAAAGGATTGCAGCTTAATTGGTTATTATTTCATTTGTGATAAATGCAATCATAGTTGATTAAATAATGATAAGAATCATGATCAGCGACACGATGTTCCTCACCTAGATTTCCAGGCACAACTGTATGCGTTTGTGTGTGTGTGTACGTGGACACACACACACACACACACACACAGACACACACAGAGTGGTTGCTGCGTTCTGACTCTTTCCCCCTTTCCCTTGATGGCTGTTTCCAAATAGAAATGCGGCATGACATTAGCGGAACCAACGAATTACACCATTTGCCAGCATTAAGCTCCTGGAGGCTGGGAGAGGAACACAATGTGCTCTCTAAAAGGCCTCCACCTCCATGTGTGGAAACAAACACTGTTTGATGCTCGATTCAGATATGAATGCATTTCTGCAGAAATGTGCTCCGGGTTGTTCTCGGTGGGGAGGATGCAACTAATGAAAAAAAGAAAAAAAAAAAGAGTCACCAGAGGCAGAAACCTGAAGGAGGTTCGGCGGTTTAGTTTCATTTTAACCTCGTTAAACATTGATACGTTTTCGCTTTCCGAAATTCTAAAAGGATTCTCAGTCCGCAATTCTCCGTTCTTTTCATTTTCTCGGCAACCGTTCATCCGAATTTGCTCGTTGGTTGGTACATCTTTGGACCTATGGGGGTAGTTTACAGACAGGGGACCCACCATTAACTGCAGCAGCATACAGGTCACCGGCTAACAAGTTATTTTATACAAATAAAACGCCGCAGGAACTAAAGTCCACGAAAAAGTGAAACAAACTGCAGTTCCTCGAATGGCCACTTGAGACCGGCCACAAAAGCGAGTCAACATCCGTAGACAACTGTGGTTTAAAGAACTACACACACACACCTGTAGCCTGGTACACGGTTCGTTATGGTTGTGCAATATATATTATGCATTCAGGCTCAATGGAGGACTTTATTAAGGACGTGACTACTTTTGAGTGACAGATGAGTGAGAGATCATGGAGATGTCATTCCATGATGCGTATTCTCAGTGCATCAACGGAGGAGGGGCGCTCCCACTAAAGTATTGAGCAATTCCCTCTAAAACCGTCGCTGGGGCTCTTCTTCTACAGCCCACATCACAATAGAGCTAACCAACCACCCCCCCCCCCCCCAAACTGTATCACAACCACTCGCTCAATCGCATTATGGACCGCAAAACCAAGCAAAGATCAATATTCCCTCTAATAGTGTGTGTGTGTGAGGCGGCGACGTGGTGGACGAGAAACAAACTCGGGAGGAACAAAGACATCGAACATCGGTCGAGATCAGGAAATGAAGAGCGGCCTTTTTTGTGTTAATGTCGGATGTTTGTGCCGATCCGATCGCTCATCCCGACCTCCGTCACTTACGCGCTCACCGAGGTTTGTTCGACAGTGATTAAGCAGTTTGAATCAACACAGGGGATAAAAAGTACTTTGTTTTCCTCCAGGTGGACGGGGCTTCGTCTGGTTTTGTGAAATCAACAGACTTGGTTGGCAAGGTGCAGGTCGGTAGTGGTGACAAAATGAACATTGAAATGTATGTCAAGGATCATTTCTCTGCACCAGGCGTATTCAACGAAGATCCAACGAAGGTCCAGGTAGACAACATTTAAAGATCCAAATGTGACTATTTAGTGTGATTAAAAAGCATTTGTATTTAATCAATACAAGACTAAAACTCTTTGACAAAATGTATTGTCACGTAACAAGGAACTACTGCAAATATAAATAATGTTCTCTCAATTAAGTAAATAAAAGTTAAAAATGTCTGCTTCCAAATTAGTCGGTAAATTATAAATGATGAATCACATTTTTCTCTCGCTTTTTCCGTGTTTTCACTCGTGTTTTGTTCAAATTTCGCCATCTTTATTTTCTTCCTACCGTCTATTTATTTGTAATTTTCCGCTGCCTCTCTCGTCTGTCCGCAGCATGGAGACGATGTCATCGTCCTGCCTGGAATGCAAAGACTCGATTGGTCGAGTGGTATCACGTGGGGTGGTTTAACTCGAATGCTATTGGTCAGTGCTTTAAGCCACTACCCAATAGACAATAACAGGACAGCGCCACGTTTTAATCTTTTTAGCTTTTGCTCGGGGTTTTCAGGCCAGGTTTTGACTTGGATTTATTATTTGATGCTTTTTTGGGAATGTTTCACAGTGACCAATCGGCTCCCTGTGGATTTGCTGCAGACGCATACGATTAACAACCAGTTGACTCTTGACGCGGTGGATCCATCACACAATGTGCCGCATCCACTACGAGGACATCCAACCTGCAGGGGCACATCCTTCGCCTTTTTTGTTTTTTTGTCTGCACGGTGAAACCACAATATGTGAAAAATGCTAACCTGAACCAACCGAGTAGTGAGTGAGTCCGTTTACAGACCCCCGTGCCATGTTGGTACATTTACACCACTTATCTTCCAATTACCTTGCATAATACGTCCACATCTGTGCACGCTCAAATGAGTAGGTGGCACAACTTCCAAGTGAAAATTGGGCCACCTGCCGATCCTCGCCATGACAACATAATGGTCACTTAATTGTCGTTTTATCCCCAAGAGGGGAGTTATTAAATTAAGTTACTAAATAATTTTTTTTATTTGTACAGCCCACAAATCACAAATTTGGCCCGTGGTGCTTTACAATCAGGAGATCAGGCGTCTTTAGTTTGCGGCGGAAGGCGTAAAGACTCCTGATGTCGTCAGAGAGCTCCTTCCACCCATCATGGGTGGGTGTGGGGGGGGGGGGGGGGTTAATGCACCACAGACCTTGACTCAAACAGGGCGGTGCACGGCGTGCTTTTAGCCAGATGAGTCTCGCGCTATTCAAAAGAAAAAGTTGGGACTCTTTTTGCACATTTGTTTCTTCATCTTGTGCGTTGTTTGCTCATCTCGACCTCGTATCATTTCAATCAGAAGCGTGAGACTTTCGGACTCCGTGTGCGATGAGCCAACCGACCCGCACAAAGGGTCGGCGGCGTGGCCTGAGACCACAAAGCACTTCTCAAAAAGGTAGACTGAAGAGAAAAGTGTCCTTGGCCATCATGTGTTTTTCACTTTGATGCTTATTTAGTACTTTAAATATTTCTTTGTGTACCCAGAAGTCTCACGTCGCCACAACGAGCCTTTAAGCCTTTAAGCTTTAAGCTTTGTTGGCCTCGAGGCGTAACTCGATTCCATGAGAAAAAATGAAGGTCCCCCGAGGTCCAGCTCCACTGCTCCGACCTGGGAAATCGCGGGTCACGTGATCTCTAGAAGCGGCCCACATTCAACCACTCGGCGTGGGACGCGATGTAACGAGTGAGATGGGACACCCAGAAGAGCTTTTATAAAGAAATTGTTAATATGTGTGGGACGCACAAGATGAAGAAAAAAAATGAAGCTGTGCCGAACATCTGCTCAGTGCAGATCTTTCTCTGTATTTTACTGGCCTATTATAAAGCCTATCTGCAGGAGACCACTCATTTAGTGGAGTGGATCGAATCAGCATTGATTATCTGTGATGCCGCCTGGCCTCCACTCCTCTATGGACGGTCTAAAAGGCTTTTCTTTTGCACTTTCAACCTGAGAGAGAGGCCAGACGAGAGACAAAAGGGGATTGACTTTGCTTTGGTTATTAAAACACTCGATAAATTACCCAGAAAAGTGCAGCACGCGGCCTCCGGCGCAATCAGTCACTGTCTGGAACAAACGGGGCAACTGCCCGACATGCCGATGGGAACGTTTTTCATCCATAAACCAAGTAGCATCCTATTTTCCCAACAGCCCCGGTAAACAAGATAAAAGGGAATTGTGCACATTGCTTTTCGGTGCATGGAAACACAAGTGCAGGTACAGAGTTCCTACGAATCTTTTTTTGCAAACACATCGTGTTCTTGTGAACATCCCGGTAGGTGGGAACCTGGTCTGTGGTCTCAGGGCTCATGCCTTCGCAGACCCGGACCCTGCATTTCAAATTAAGGGCTGATGTAATTCTAAATTCCCAGTGTTGGACGTGACCATATCAATCTTTTCTTCTGGATTTCAACTTCCACTCCCCACCGGACCTTTTCGACGTAGCTTGGCTCCTTCAGCCTTGATTTTCCACTTACTATGATGAGGTTTGGGAGCATGAGATGATGAATACTGCATATTATCCCGATGGGATTTTTTTTTTTTTTTAAATGGTAGACCGTGGGCCCGAAGAGATGTACACGCTCAGCAACAATGCTTATGGCCTAATTATAACGGGGTATCAAGAGTTATTGGTCGCTGTGGTTTTAGCTCCTCGGTGCTCCTCCCGATGGACGGGCAGCTTTACCGGGCTTCTTCTTGTGCAAAAATGTATCTCCTGCAATATGGAGCTTTAAAAAAACCTGACTACAAAATTACCTTTTATTCTGCCATTGTCAGCGCTTTGTCGCCTGAAAACAGTGGTGGGACAGCAGCAGCCGGAGAGACAGAGGTTTTGCATTACAAAGATTGCAAGTCTTGATAATTCACGCTTGGCTTGTCTACTGTGGAACGTTAAATAGCCATTTTAGCTTTGGTGTGCACTTTTACTTTTTTTTTTTTACATTCCGACTGTGCCTTTCCTCCATCTCCATTCCCACCGTGCCCTTCTCCGAGTGGGAGAAAGTCGCTGCTGATGCGCTGCTGTCGTGGTGCAGTTGGGTTTTTTTCCGTTGCCATGGGAAACGCATCGAGGGTCTTCTGAGCTTCATTAGCGGCGGCAACGTGACCAGAAATTCGTATATCGTGTCACATTTTCTCGAAGCTTTGGTGGCGACGGAATTCTAGAGATACACAAAATACCGATTAACACAAAGGATGGGGCCGCGTGTGTGAGTTTGGAACCTTTCAATGTCGGTAATTCCTGTTGGAAAAAAAAAAAGGAAAGCAATTAGCTTTGCTTACTATGTGAGTTGCCTCCTTCCATTCAATAACACTACTTGTTATTTTTTTCAGTGTCCAGTCGACAATAGGTGCAACGTTGGTGTTTTGTTGCTTCATAATTTGCCTGATGAAATATTGCCCTTTGTTCACGGTCCCCTATGCAGAGATGAACTGCGGCTCACCCCCAAACACATGATTGCCCTCTGCTGTGTGTGAACATCCTGGAGTTCGCGGCTGTTGAGAGGAAACCCGACGTGGGTCCAACTGCTTTTGGCTCCGGAAGTGAGAAGAGTGTAATCAGGTCTCGTCCTCCCCTAGCAGCCCTTCTCCAACGCTTTCATTCTCCGATCCCTTCGTTCGGCTACGTCGGCTCAAAAGATTCTTTGGCGTGAATTGTCTTTTGGAGGTGATATCCCTGTTTGTTCTTCATGCATTAAAAGGTCTTTAGCATGTCTCTGCTATACAGTATCAAACGTGGGGGGGGGGGGAAACCCTGCTTCGGATCCATTTTAGATTTTAGAATCCTCCTCGGTTCCCTTAGAGGGCCACAAAGCTCCAGCTGCCAGGGAGCTTTTAACCCAAGAGGGTCCCGCAACATCCCACCAAGTAAGCAGTTGATGAGCGTTTTAACTGGTTTCTCCTCTCGGTTCAAGGACTTCAAGTATGCAGTGAAACGCTCACAGCTCTACTTTTTCTGTCAAAGTGCACAACCTTCACATCTCTTTTGTAATGAATGAACAATCTTGTGATGAGAAAGTTCAAGTCTGGCACAATTTGATATGGTTTTTGCACATTTTTGACCTACAATATACTTTATGTAACTTCTCCATCAAAGCTCTGAAACATGCACTTATGTTTATGTTTGTTTTAACAAACAAAATGACACGTGTGGAAAAATCTGCCATTTAATCACTTGTATTATAAGTGTTCTACACACCGTGATGGAGAAAGGCCTTGTCATAGATTGAAATCGGTCGTGACGCCGAAGCATTTCTCATCCAATTTTAGTGGTAAGGGAGAGGTACATTCAGAGTTTTCCCATCGTGACATTTACATAAACAAAACAGATGGGCCGAGACGATGGGAGTATGAGAACGAGAGCTCTGGGACAAACAACTGGATTTATTCATGCACAACATCTGCAGAACGCCCTGGTGAGAACCACAGATGAATCTAACCCAGAACATCACTCAACTGTTATTGTCTCCAGTCAAAAAAAGTCACGTGAACAAAATGACCGCCGTAGTACATCCTCGAAAATCTGGAGTCCATTTTTTTTTCTCTCTCTTTCTTTTGTTTCTTAACTAAAGGCTACTGGACTGAGTGAAATGGGATAAGCAGCAGACTTCCTGCCTAACATGCCCCGTCAAACGCAATGAGTAATGGCCGAATAACCTAGCGGTGGGAAGTAGATTACATGTAGCAACGTTTAGTGTAGAATTGTTGTTTGTGTGATGTTAGAGAGTAGATATTACATTTGTAGGTTAGATGAAGCGAATGCATTATAGTCAATAACAATAACATAGTCATGTAAATCATATAAATACTGTACACATTAACATCCTGTTATGATGTGACGTTAAAACCTGGGGACGGAAGCTAATTGCCGTCTTTTATGGATTTCTCCCATCTTTCCCCAGAGAGGGTTTTTGATGGGAGTTTTTTCTCCTGTCAGGTATTAGATGAGCAACTGGGTGCAAAGTATTGCACCACATAAACTGTGAAAACCATTAAGAACTGTGATCTTATATGTTGTGTTGTAATTGAAGTGTACTAGTTATTAGATGAAGACAAACTATGTATGCCATGTTATATAGAATGCATTGGAATGTGAGGGACAGATAAGACAGAGGTTTCAGGTTACTGCAGCAGATTCACACCTGAATGTGGAAAGACTGAACCAGGAGGAGATACTTTGAAGAAGGAGCCAATGACAAATACACCCAATGGGGGGGGGGGGGGGGGGGTTTCTGATTATGCCTCACGCTGCTCTGCGTCCCTCCCTGCTCCCCCCGGTGGGCGAGCGTGACTTTTCCCGCTGTCAAACCAGCATCCAGACCGAGCAGATGGTTCTCAGTGAGAATGTCCTCTTCCTGAATATAAAGGCCCTTGTGCCTAAAAATACAAAATAAATCGCAACACATTGTAATCTGCGGTGACGATCTGTTGGTTGAGGTGAAATTTCACATTGTATCTGATGAGCGCAGTAACACTGTTTCTATTATTAATGAAGCCCGTGCGTTTTCCGTCTAGTTTCACGTCGTAGCTAATTGTAGTTTTAACATAATTCTTCATTTCTAAACGTTCCGGCGCTCAATTAACGGGGCAAGTATGCAGCGGGGCTTTTCATCTTCACACAAACTATTCTGAGCAAGGAACGCACAAAGCAACCCCGCTGCTCCTCTCGTGTGATCCAGCGCACACAGAACCACAGAAGCTCAGCGGGTTAGTGACACGAGGCACCAAACGCACAAGAAGCAACTCAAATGTATATATATAGTGTACGAACAAGCGTGTGTCCTTCTGGAATAGATTCAAGGAATAACATTTCTTTTCGCGACTCATATTTTTCTATTAATTTGATCAATGGCAACACCTATGACGATCATGTAGTTCAGTCAAAGCGTCACAGAGCTCCTGAGAGACCCCATTGGTCACCTGTTGGTGATTAGCATGTTAACATGTAGCACTTGCTGTTCATGTCACAAACATTGTGCGCATTAGATCAGAGCTCCTTCAATGAGTAATAGCAAATCAGCCAAACAGGAAATCTAATGTGTCACTTCCACTTTTCTCAGAGAGCAATGCAAACTTTTAACACAAGGCTCCAAATTAGCATCCGTCACCCACGAGACGACACTTATTTATGTACCATGAACTCCACAAATAAAAACACTGTGTGTGCTGCTTTCACGCTGGTCATTGTCCTGCCTCTCTCTCTCCGGGCCTCCTGCCCGCTGTGTCTGCGTTAACCTCTGTGTGTGTGTGTGTCACATCCACTCCCGAATACTCTCCTGACGCAGCAGCCCCACAACACATCCGGCGAGACCCTTATCATCACAACAGCAGAGGCTGTGCACATCGGCGTAGGCCGTCTATGTCCCTGCTGCAGGGACGAGTCGGATCACTGATCGGACAAGCAAACGCGAACCGGCAGGACCTCCGCCGGAGAAAGGAAGGAGGAGGAGGAGGACGAGATGGAAACACACATGGAAGCATTTAATGGCCCTTGAATCCTGCTGGAAAAAAAGGCGCAGTGCTTTTGCACCAGCTGTGTGTGTGTGTGTGTGTGGCTTAAAGAGATAGTGGCACACACGGAGTCTCGTTTACCCAAATAGCCACAGTTTAATGCTTTTTACATTTCCAATGAGCTCACACAATAACAGACTGTTTCTTTTTTTTTTTTAGTAGTAGTAGTTCAGGGTTACACAGCAGCCCTCTAAATAGAGACAATGGAGCACTGCTTCCACTGCATCCGCTTCACCAAGTCAAAGGAGACGTTGTGTCGACCCGGTGACTCCAATCTCTTAATGCCCTTGGATGCTTAAATATTACCCTTCACCTCGTCGCTTTCTATGGCCAAGAAATACAGTGTTGCGTGGGAATACTAGTGAATGCTATGGAAAATATTATCATTAACACCAACATTTATCAGAAACAACTGCCTTTTGTGCAGCGCTGGGTAATTGCAACGGTGACTCAAGCTGCTCCGTCACACAACCTTTAATGGAGCAGGAGAATGGAGACCCTGCCAAGGTGAGAGCAAGGAGATCGCTTCTCAACCCGCTGGATTGTGACAGAGAAATGAGCCACACCTGGTTTTATTTTGTTCTTCTTTTTAATGCTGCCTCCCTGGCGGGAGAAGACTAAAACGGATTTAAAAACACGCAAAAAAATACATTGCGTTGTTCACATCTCGCATCTCTTTGCCTCTGCGTTCCCTTACTGCTAAAGAGGAATAAACGGATAAAAGATCCTGTTAGCTCCGTGTGGCTAACTGCTAACACAACAACGCTAACATGTTTAATGGTTACCTGGGTCCGCCATTTTGTTTTTTGGCTAATGAACATTAAACATTAAACGGTTTGACCTGCTGCCGGCACCCGTCTAAGATTTGTCTTCAATGTTTTCAATGCTTTTCTGAGTATTAAGGGTGAGAAAGTCCCGTGTTTGTGCGTGTTGTCCCGTGTGAAAGCAAAGTTTAGCCCTGTTTTGAATCAATAAGGGGGGAGTGAGGTTGGTCACGTATTTTTTCCGAGTTGTCTTCAAATGGCAGCGTCCCAATGCCGTGTCTTACTCTGCCCCTGATTGGGTGATGCTCGCCGCCATCGTTGGTTTGATTGGCCGTGAACCAGAAACAAACCAATCAGAGTCGGAGGAGGGCGGGTCTCTTGGCGGAGTGTCGATTTTGAAAGAATGGGCGCAGGCAGCTCCAGCCCTGAAGCAACGGCGGATGCAAAAGTACCGACGACAGTGGGAGGTGTCACCGGGGGGATCGCAGAGTTTATAATAATATATATAAGTTTCATAATTTAATTTAACCAAGCCATGATTTATTTTCTTAATCTGATTTAGTGTGTTTCCCTTCTTAAACTAACAGACCCCAAGACATTAAGACTCATCTTCTGGGGACCAACGACATCATCATCATCATCCAGATGTTTTCAAGAAAATGTTATTATTATTTATGATAATTATAATTTATTCTGGATTACAATTGAGGATTAGCATATTATTTGACATTACTTTGATTCAGTAAATGGAAACCTGGTACCTAATGGAAATACATGTTTCAATTAGAGGTGGCATTGGAGTTCATTCGTGATCCTTCAAGGGAAAAATCATACAATGTATTGTAAATCCTGGATGTCTTTGGATGACTTAAACCTCACGAGATTCCGAGGCACAATGTGATCTAATTAGAGCAACAATGGCACAGCCTGTGCAGGGTCCTTTAACTCGCTAAATAGAGACACAAAAAGAAAATGCAATCCTCTAGAAACCTTTAAAATCCATTTGTAGAAATTAGGACATAGTGTCATTAAAATCAAATTAATGAAAAATAGCATATTCTGTATTCAAAGCCCTTCTGCAGTTAGGCAGAGTTTCAGAAATCCATTCCCATTTCATGATTGATATTGACCTGAAGACTAAGATAACGTCTGTACACAGATGGCTCCGAATAGGACGGCCTCAGTGTTTTTTCTAGTGATTATTTCTAGAAGATGAAATCTATGATAATATTTTCCATTACCGACAGATTACTGCTATTTGGTTTTTACACAACGTCAAAGTAATCTGAAGGTTTTCCGCCACTACTTGAAGGAGAGCGTCCGCCCCGGCAGGCACGTAGTCAAGGACCACCGTTTTACTGTGGGGGGGGGGGAACAAGTGGCAATGTAAGCAGGGCAATCACTTTAAAGTGGTCGTATGGTGCATTTCTGTTTTTGCTTCTGGACCCTTCCAGCCGAAAAGAGGCAAAGGTTAAGAGGCAAACCCTGCAGAAGAATTCCATATATATACTGCAGTAATTTTCATTTACAGAATACAACAAAAAAAACTCCCCCCCCCCCGGACTGCTTTTGTTCTCGACTTGAAGTGTTTGTGTAAACATTCCGTCGGCCCAGGATGGATTCCATGTTCTACAGGATCAATAGCGGGGGGGGTCGAGGGGGGGGGGGGGGGGGGGGTGGGGGGGCGATAGCCGCGCCCCGCTGTGTTCCCGCTGGCTCCTCGGCTCGGGCCACAAAGCACGTCAGAATGCGACTGGAATCTCAATAGTCTGCTCCTGAATCAAATAGTAATCACGCCTGCCTCTTTTTCCCTTTTTTTTTTTTTCTTTTTTTTTTGGAGGGCTGAAAAACCATTACAGGGAAATTGTTCATGGTGGAGACACATCGCCTCAATCCAACCAAGACTGTTCGGATGAAGGATGCTGAGAGCCCTGTTCAGAGCCTGCATTCGCACGCGTCCTACATGCAATCCCCGGCATGAATGGACGGCTCGGAGTACCGAGACGCCTCGTTGTCCCTTGTGGTTGAAATTCTCATGCCCCTCCCCCCCCCCCCCCCCCCCCCCCCCCCCCCATGGTTGTAGATCCAATCGACGCAGTGACTTGAATTACTGACCACCTGCACCATTCGCACGAGTGATTCTATAAAGTCAATAAAAACACTAAACTGAGGAGCAATGAGTAACGGTGCATCTGTTTGTGTTGAGTTGCAGGAGGGACGAGTCGTGCATTCTGAAAAAAGCACTGTTTGGAGCCTTTGATTTCTGAAGCCGAAAACCGAAGTAAAGGCTGTGGAAAAAGACTGAGGCACTTCTGGGTTAAAAAAAACCCCTTGTTAATAACCAAGACACACTGACCGTCATGTTCACACACACACACACACACACACGCAGTGATGCTCAGGCTCCGCTGGATGATTGGATTAAACTCAAACTCATTGCATAAATGTGGACTTGACTACAGTGTAGACCGAAGTAATTCTGCTACTGTCCACATCAGCTGCTCTTTAACGTGCGATTTGGTCTCTGCTGAGACGCGCGTTCTTCTCTCTTTATAGAGTTCACCGCTGCCGAGTAGCAGCCAGATTGCTTTATTGTTATCTGCTTGAACCCCGGCAGCAGGAGCCAAAGCCCATCTCTGAGATCTAACGCTTATCCACACAAAGTCACGAAACAAATGAGCCTCGCTCCCCAATTCAGTGGCTTTCTCTTAAGGCCTGTTTGTGTGTTTGTGGATGCAATTTGAGGCTTCTTTGTATGTAATCTTCACTCCGACTATAAAGGGAAGGTAAGGCAAGGTTAAACGGTTTGCCAAGCAACCGATTTTCTTTTATTAAATCTGATTGTTTAATTGTTTGTATTAAATCTGCTACTGCAAGGGGTGTTCCCAAACCTTTCATGTTTATTATCATTGCAGAATTTGAGAAACCAGGGGACCATCAGGACATCATGAAACCGCAAATGTCTGTTCAACATTTTGGGTGAATATACCAAGAAAGTAGTTCTCTGAACACAACTAGGACAACGAAGAAACCTAATCCAAGTGACTCGGGTTCATGCTGTGGGGAGCATAGACATCTGCACCAAATAGCACGCCAACCCATCAATTAGCTGCTCATACGTTTTAAACACGGACCCAATGAGTTACCTAGCCTACATACCAGTACATACATACATACTCGATTCCGTCTCGTAGCGGCCTTCTGGGCCTTCTGAGTTAGAAGCTATCAAACAGCGCAGCCTTTGTGCTCTCCCATCACGACTACAGGAATATTGATTGGATGCAGATATAAAACACTACTGCATTAGGCTCAAATGATTGATATTTCTTCCGACAGTCTCTCTCCACCCCCCCCCCCCCACCCCCTCTTTGAAGTGCGATCCTCTGTGTGTGTGATTAAATCTCTGGTCTACTGTGTGTGTGTGTGTGTGTGTGTGTGTGTGAAACGCATGCACGATGGCAGCAGTACGGCCTCCACTTCCTCACTTTGAGGAGCGATTCATGGACGTCTGAATTAAAGCCGAGGCGAGTAGACTGCAGCAAACACTCGGCGGGGCTCTCTTTGTGCGACGTTTCGCAGTGAGCTTCAAATCCTGCGTCTCAGCGGGAAGGAGCGGGAGCAGTAAATCCCAGTCCCCCCCCCCCCCCCCGATGAATAATAATCGCAGCAGATAAACATCACAGAGGAGAACAAGGGAATAATTTCATGCCACCGACCATGAATACGATTAATACGAGACTCGCAAATAAGCTGTGACCCAGTGCACCGACTTCCACGTTTAAAAGTGTCTCCGCCTTCCCTCCACCCAGAAAACCCAAAGTAGACCCGGTGAGATGTGCGGGGGGGGGGGGGGGGGGTTGACGAGCGGCCGCTATTAATCTCTGGAGAGGGGAGGTGAAGGCAGATAGCGTCCTGCAGCCCAGTGGGGGGGGGGAGACAATTCAACAGAGGCTACAATCCATTGAGACTGTTGTATTTCACACAGGACTGATGTATAAAAGACTAAAAAGGAAAAATGGAAATCATCTCTTTGCCAAACGTTGCGAAATAACTCGTGAAAGCAGGAGGTCTTTGGGATTTTGTGTTTGCAGGGAAGTGTGGTATTAAACCAGGTGAGTCACGGCCGCCTCGCTGTGCACAGAGAACAGTCTGGCAGAGACGGAGGATTCTGTGGTTTTCGGGGGAAAAAGAGCCAGCATCAGATGGCAGTTGGCGAAGGGAAGGCCGGGAAATCGTCCAAAAAGTCTCCCGACGCAAAGCAACGCGGGGCCTCGCCGAAAGACCTGACAAAGCAAAAGCAAAGGACCCCTTTTTGGGCGGATGTCATGCACTCAGCATGCGGCCTGCGGGACGAGCCGCCATTAGCCATCCGCACTGCCAGTCTGTTTCCTCTCTCTCCTTCTACGCCACCCCCCCCCCCCCCCCAGCAGCGCTCAGTCCCCGTTTCCCGTCATTCCTTGTGTTCCTTGCTTATGATCTCTGACGGCAGATTAATGTCAATCTGGAAAAAGAAATAAAAATGGGATGTTGCTGGGTGTTTATTCTAATTTGACCAGACACCTGCGTCGGGAAAAGGGACCATAAATCTCCCTTGTTCTTCTTTTGTCTCAATACGATCAAAAAGATGGGATAGTTTTTGTTTTTTTAACTCACATATCAGTTGCTGTTTTTTAAATCTTTTTTTTTATTTCCCATGAATATTTAGAGGAAGTTAAGTTAAAGACTAGTTATTGGACTTATTGGACTCGCCTTTACAGCAGCACACTCCCACTGGGTTAAAAATGACATGTAAGTTGCTTTGGATAAAAGCGTCAGCTAAGCGTAATGTAATGATAGTAACGTAATGAATAGCTTATGTTTTTTGTAAACAGTCACACAATAAGAGAAACCTGCTCTGAGGACGGAGCCACTTAAATGGTAAATTATTAATGGAACAATAATCTCATCCAAAACAGATCAAAATATACGACACAATGCATTAAAACTGCCGACTTGCTCCAGCGATCTATGGTTAGCTCCATCCCGCTGCTGCAATCATTTCATTAACATGAAACATTACATCCAAAATGCCTTTTAAAATGCCGCGTGTCAGCCGAACAGATTGATGGTCGGGGGTTTTTAGCTCCGTGTTTAAAAGCTCATCGTTGTTTTAATAAATCTTTCATGAGAGAATAATTCCACTCGAAAGCGTCAGCGTGCGTTCAATCCATCATTTGACTCTGAAGGTGACACTACGTGACAGATGCATTTCCCCTCGGCCCTTAATGTGGACTTTTAATCGACGATAATTGAATCCTGACAGCGGAAGCTTCCCCCGAAGCATTGATGCCGTCTCAAAGCCTCAAAGCCTGTGGCTGAGTTTGTGAGGACTTGATTTGAATCTTTTCACAGCTTGACGCATCCCTTCAAGAAGAATTCTCAATTGCCCAAAGTCGTCCAAGCCAAGTTTGGCCAAGGCAAGAGCTTCTCTTGGGGGGGGGTTTGGTAATCACTGTCCGTGTGAAGTAGATTTAGAGTCCTTTAACCACCCTGCCGCTGCTGCTAATTCACACCGAGGAGCGAGTATGAGGACGGAATCAAACGAGCCCTTAAGAGAATCAGATATGAGGCTCCGGAAGCTAGAAGGCTGAGGAAAGAAAAAGAGCTGAGAATATCTTCAAAGTGGACCGAGGAGGGTGGGGGTAGGAGGGGGGGGGGGCGGTCGGCCTCTGGTGTGAGCATTATGCAGACCTTGAAAAAAGGACAGACGTGTCCTGTTTTGTCACAAACACAACTGGAGACGATTCGTCACAAGCAGGAAGAACGGCCTGTTCCAGCGTGGCAAAGACGTAATGGGGCTGTTGATAACGGCCGCGGCATTTACGGTGGTGAATTGTAGGCGATTTGGCCCCCAGACAGATGGGGAGGGGGGGGGGGGGGACAGAGGCACCCGGGGAAGGACAGAGAACAAACACCGAGACGCAGATTAACGCGGGAGGATGAAATTGTGGAAGCCAAGTGACAAAGTGACAGATGGAAACAGTCACAGCCTGGTGCAGAGACCCCCTGCGCCCCCCCCCCCCCCCCGCAAACCCTCCCTCTTGTGAAGCATATCACACATGCAGACGAGTGCGGTCATAGTCGGTGGGTGTAGGTGACCACGACCGATCCCCAGGTGTAGATGTTTGAGGCCTCACATTGGAGTGCAGATGTTCAGGGGACAGAGGCGCCATCTGCACATTGAACCCCGTCTCAGAAGCTTCAGAATGAGATTTTTTTTATAAAACTTTTTCCATTTAAAAGAGCCACTTCAACTAGACGTGATAAAAGCAATTTCATTCACACCCGACTGAAATAATTCAAAAGCCTAACAAAGCAGCTTGGAAATGACACAAACTGGAGCTGGAAGACGTGAAGATGAGTAGACAGGAAGCAGCCTGTGCATGTCTCTCTGTGTGTGTGTGTGTGTGTGTGTGTGTGTGTGTGTGTGTGAGAGAGTCTGTGTGAAGTGAATCTTACGCTCTCTTTCCAACTCAGTGATGCAGACAACCCTCTGGCAGACAGGACCAAAAACACACAAACTCACACGCACAGCGGGCCTCGGGTTCAAAGACTCGCCTCTTACCTGGAAAAAAGACACAAGAGGAGATGGAGGGTAAATGGACACGCACATTACTACACGTAGTAATAAATACATTGCCGTGCCATCATGTAAAATGTTTAAAACTGCTCAAATATCACAATATATCCTGTACATAAAGCACGAGCATTGACTTCTGCATAGTTTGTTATTTTGTTGACAGAAAACCATCTGAAATGACACTCTGTGTCTCTGTTGTTAGCAGGCATTTTCACCTGGTGGCGATGCCTGCGCATGCGCCACCAGGTGCCTTTTGGGAAATATGAGGCAAAGAAAAGAAGATCAAAATCAGTCCACCTGGATGCATAAATCCCCCCCCCCGGTGCAGCATCAGTGTGACACCTCAGAGTCAAAGTGACCTTTTCTGTTAGCGACAAGCAGAGGCAATCTCCCATGTTAAACACAGTGGTGTGCATCAGCCCCCCCCCCACGTACAATCGGCAGCCTTGGAGAAGTGACGGCTCGGTCTCTTTCTTTGAGGCTGATTTGTCATCAGCGGGGGGGGGGGGGGGGTGGCAGCGCTCAATGAAAGTCGGCCTGGCGCCGGCCGGACCTCCGGCTGCTGGATCCTTGTGGCTCAAATGAAAGCGTTGCAGTAAGCCGGGCCGCTGCACGCTACAAAATCCCCAGTTGCTGGGACCACATTCCCAGCCGGACATTTTTCCTTCAACCCGTTTGGTTGACGGAGCCGGACTTCCCTTTTAAGTCCGGTACATGTAAGGGTGCTGCTGATGAACTGTAGAAAATGCATCCAGCTGTTTAAGAGACACATATTTCTATGCAGAGTGTTTCACGTTTGAAGTAATGCGAGCACAGATGAACACATTAGTGTTTGCACCAATGAAAACATATTTATCCC
>NC_084902.1:2918183-3039716 GCF_949316345.1 Pungitius pungitius
TGGAATTCCTCCTTTGATAAAAAAAAAACAGCCAAAGGGGAAAAAAAAAAAAGCACGAGTCGGTTCAAGTAGTCGCTGCAGAGAGGTCGCAGCTCGCCGCCCCTTTGGGAGCGAGCGAAGGCCTCGGCGTCAGAATGACTTGGCGGAGATGAGCTGCACTCGAGGGGGGGGCTGGGGGGGGGACGAGACGCTGCCGCGTTGAGTTGAGGAGACGTTGCTTTTGTTGGAGACGAGATAAACAATTTCCATTTAGATGACGCTCCGACGGCGGAGACACTGATTGCAGCGTTTCAGCTCTCACTTGTTTTTTCCTTTCCCTTTTTTTTTTCTTTTTCCGCGTTGCCAATTACGCCGACAAAAGCGGGATCTTCCTGTTCCTGAAGCGCTGGATTACTTCTTCGTCACTACTTTTTTTTTGAAAAACACAACTGCGGCACGTCGGTGTGAGCTTAAAGGCAAAACGCGACAAAATAAAAAAACACAACAACATATAAATGCACCGCCGAGCCCCGAGCTCCTTAAACTCATAAGCTCATTACCGAGAGGACCCTCTCTTGGGGACGACTTTAATGAGCGCTAATTCCATTTTTTTTTTTTGAGCGGCGAACCGTCGACGCGACGAATGCTAATTTGGGCCACATTAATCCGGCGTCAGTGGAGTGAGCGGCCTTCCTCCTGTGAGGCAGTGATACAGCGGGGGCTTTTGCCACGGAGCAGAGAGGCGTTTTTATCACAGGGTCCGTTTTATAAGAGAAGACGCGCCAATGAGTCAAAGCATTCAGCAGTCTGATTAGAAGAGTCCGTGGGAGAGAGAGGGAGGGGCGGCGGCCATTGTTTTTCAGTTGGGAACTCGTCCCCAGCGCACCGTGGCGTCGGTGCTCATCCAACTGGCCGTTTAGTTCCGTCTCCTAGCAACCGAGGAGATAACCTGTGACTCAACGCATACTGGCATCCCCCCCCCCCATCGCATCGCATCGGTCGCCCAGGTCGTCCCAACGCGACGGCCGCCGACCGGGTCCCCCGGCCCGAGGCGTTCATGTTCCCCAGATGGCGGGCCCCTCCCTCCGCCCCGGCCGGCTGAGGCGTTTTCGGGGGGAGCGGCGAGGGAGCGACGCACGTGCCGGTCCCTCGGCTCGGTCAGCCCCTCACCCCGACGTAGCGGAGCTTCAATTAACAGATGTGGACGAGCTACAAACCCCTCCCCCCCTCCGCAACACCGTGACTTATTCTGGATTCTCTCCATCTCCGACTTTAACAAGAGACAGAATGAGAAAACTGAATAAATGACATTAACTTTGATACTTAAACAGAACAATGGTCGGCCCTGTGAGGTGAATGATGGTAATTTGCCTCGTCAGCGGGATCACCGGCGTGCCAGGCCCCCCCCCCCCTCCCCCCTCCTGCCGGGGTTCTTAGAGGCCGGGCGGCTCCAGAGCGACAGCGCGGTTCGCACACAAATCTCCGAATGACACCTTGGAGATCAATTTCTCCCACTTAGCCAGCGCGGAGTCAATAGAGCGCATCAGACTTCGCAGCCCCTTGCCGGGCCCCCGAACCCTTCCGAGCGCCCCCCCCCCCCCCCTCGAGCACAACCCCCCGGGAGCCTCAGGCCAGCTCACCGGGCCGCCGCTTCAGCTTCTATTTCAGTCCGCCGTGCAAACCGAGGCGCCTTTCACAATATGCTTTCAGCACACTGAAAGGTCTCAAATGTACTAAGAACTGTGTGTGTGTGTGTGTGTGTGTGTCGTCATGCCTTCGCACGAGGGCGAAGGAATTCGTCGCACCGTGTCAAATGCGTATTGTGAATTATTCCTTAAATCGGTGTCTCCTGTTTCCACCAAGGGACAAAAATACAGCTTCAGAACTCATTTATAATTGAAACCTTGTCTGTGTGACACGGGTCCAATTAACAGCAGAGACTGGTGTGTGTGCTGATGTTGAGTCAGGGTTGCGGCACACGTTCACAAAGAGGATCTAAAAGCTGATTCTGTGAGAATATTCTGCTTTTTAGTGGTCAATATATTGTGTTTCAAAGCTCTTTCTCAAATGATATAGACTCTGGTCCTTTGGGGGTGGGGGGTGGGGGGGGCGGGAGCTTTTGGGTAGATTTAAAGGGTTCATTTTTCCTCTGCAGAGCGGCCTGATTGATATGCCAGACTGCAGAGTCACTGCAGGCGCGTTCCCTAAGTGAAGTGAATGAGTGGGTTACGGCTAAAGCCAAAGCCCGAGACCCACAATGCAACGCCTGCAGCCGATGGGGAGTGGCGCCCCCCCCCCCCCCCCCCCGTTGCTTCTGGGAAAACGACCCCCTGCCTCTGGCCACAGGCGCGTTCATGTAATCAAAGACAGTCCTTGGTTTGGCAGAAGAAGATTTAAGGTAATCCTTCCACGCCAGAAACCCTCAACTGGTCAAGTTTGATTGAAGTCGAAATATCAAAGTTATTGTTTCAGTTTCTCACGTTTCTGAACCTCAATGAGATCTTGCAGCATTTATAGCAGCTCTTGAAATACTTGGGAGGAAAAGAAAACAAAATGTTGAGGGATGCAGGGCACCTTAACTGATACTTGGTAAGCCTGTTGGGACACAAACAAACAAACAAACACGGATACACCGGTCAGGGATTCAGCAGGTAAAAGCTTCTCCCCCCCCCCCACAGTCACAATTCTCACACATAGCTGTGTTTCAGCTCAGAAACGGTGCAATCTGGGGTCCTATTTCGTGTGTTTCATCAGCTCTGCGAGGACCCCCGTAATCTCAACGCATACATGTATTTTGAGAGGTGAAAACTGGAAATTACCCAACACGTCAATCACAATGATGAGTGCAGAACAAATCAATACGGCCGTAAGACGCCTTCAGCGGGCCGCATTAAGCCTCGCAGCAGGGACCCTTGCAGCCGAGGAGGAGACAGCCGTCAGGCAGACGCTGCCGGAGCAGTGCGTGGGCTGCATACTGACCCCTTCAGTCCAGTCTGCGGGAACCACGGTTAAAAAAACTACGGTTTGACCTCTTCATGAAAAGAGTCTGGATACCATAAAAGAGGATGTGCAGCACCTGGGTGGCTCAGAGAGAATCACCTCCAAAGAATATACCGTCACTTGATTAAGATGCCAACCACAGTCAAGTAGCCGCCCCCCCCTCCCACCCAGGGAGTTGGACTGCAACTACAAACAATGCAACACATCAGGAAACATGATTTCAAAATAAAAGATCTTATCCGACTCCACTTGGTTTGCTCCATCGAGCTCATCGACTCTTAATCTCATATCTGGAGCCTCTTCCCTACTCAAAAAAAACGACAATGAAGCAGTAGAAAGGAGCATTTACTGTGTGTGTGTGTGTGTGTGTGTGTAGGGGGGGGGGGGGGGGGGGGGGGGGGGGGGAGAGACCACACGGATGACATGTGACCAGTTTTGGAAACAAATTCAATTCCATATAACCCAACGAAGGCTTTGTCGGACCCGTAACGTGACGTGGGTGTTACATATCTGGGGATACGTGCATGACTGAATGTAGGTTTGAGTCGAGCGTCTTATTATCGCTCCTCCGGCCGTGACAAATGAAATGGCAACACAAGGCGTTAATAGAAGAGGAGAGAAAGAGGCTGGAAGCAGTTTGGAGAGAGAGTGGAGTGTCGGCTCATTGCAGCGCCAACGGCGTCACGCTGCGATAAAGCCGCATAGTGAAATTCCAGTGATGCGTCATCACACCAAAGCCCTGACGTGTCAGCACAAATGATATGATCAATGTACAGCGACTCGACGATTCAACGTGCAAAAAAGAGACAAAAAAAAGACAAAATATTTCATCGATGGCTTAAAAAAATAAATAAATAAAAAACGGCACCTTCAGAAAGGTCATCCGCCGAGGTAACAAAGAGCTGGGATGTCAGATAGATCTCAGTTTGGGATTTAAACCACTCCAAATTCCCACGTCGAGCGTTACCTCAAAGGCAGCAGCACGTCAAATTGAAAAGCGGTTGTTCTACAAACAATGTTTTAAGCGCAACATTGAAAGTGGATTTTGAGTAACAAAGGGACCGGCCGTATAATGGTCCAAAGACGCAAGTGAACATCACGGAATAAAATAAGGTGTGTCAATAGAAGCAATGGCTATTCTCCATGGACGATGATGCATTAAATGTTGAGCATTTTAAAATAAGCAGCAGTGGTCTATAAATGAAAGTGTACCCATGTGCTTCTGATTGTGAGGTGGACTTGCTCTTGTAGGTCCGGGTTGTTTCTAGAAGTCCATTAAAAAAAACAACAACAACCCCACAGTTGATTTATCCATTATTAAATAAAAACAGATTTTTATTGGTCCATCCTGCCGAAGCCGAAGGCCGTCTCTCCCACACCGACTTTATTCACACCGATCCGTCAAGGGAGGTCTGGCCTTGGTCTTTGTGTCTTCGCTGCGGTTTCTCCGCTCCGTCGGCGATGACACACTCGTGTTCGTCGACACACTGACGGAGAACAGAACATCGCTGCGTGTGTTCATTCGAAGAAGAAGAAGAAGAATACAAGCTCTTGTGGTTTATAAGACGTCCTCGAGATCGTGCCGAACAAAAGCAACAACCTTTTTTTTTTTTTTTTTTTCAGTCTAGTTGCACTGCTGGTTAAACATCTGACCCACAGCCGCTTTAACATTAAAAACAGGCATCTCATCCACAGATGACTGCGTTTATGGTTTTATTTTTAAGTTGGCCATAAGTTACGGGAGGATTCGAGGGGCATCGCCAAATTTGACTAAAGGCGGATAGCGTTGAGATGACTATGGAGAGCATCTGGATCACATCCAACGCCATGAAAACATGTAATGAATGTAGAAGGTTCACTTCTACATTCAATAAGGGCTTTTTTTTGTTAGCTGCTGCCAGGCTAAAGTTAAGTCTTTTTACAACATTATGGAAATAAACTTACACAAAACTACCAAATGCTTTTGTTTCAGTCAGACTGTCTTATCATGAAATCTGAATATAATAATCAAAGGCATTCTTCCAACATACACTCACCGGCCACTTTATTAGGTACACCTGTCCAACTGCTCGTTAACACTTAATTTCTAAGCAGCCAATCACATGGCGGCTACTCAGTGCATTTAGGCATGTAGACATTGTCAAGACAATCTCCTGCAGTTCAAACCGAGCATCAGTATGGGAAGAAAGGTGATTTGAGTGACTTTGAACGTGGCATGATTGTTGGTGCCAGAAGGGCTGGTCTGAGTATTTCAGAAACTGCTAATCTACTAGGATCTTCACACACAACCATCTCTAGGGTTTACAGAGAATGGTCCGAAAAAGAAAAAACATCCAGTGAGCGGCAGTTCTGTGGGCGGAAATGCCTTGTTGATGCCAGAGGTCAGAGGAGAATGGCCAGACTGGTTCGAGCTGATAGAAGGGCAACAGTGACTCAAATAACCACCCGTTACAACCGAGGTGGGCATAAGAGCATCTCTGAACGCACAGTACGTCGAACTTTGAGGCAGATGGGCTACAGCAGCAGAAGACCACACCGGGTGCCACTCCTTTCAGCTAAGAACAGGAAACTGAGGCTACAATTTGCACAAGCTCATCGAAATTGGACAATAGAAGATTGGAAAAACGTTGCCTGGTCTGATGAGTCTCGATTTCTGCTGCGACATTCGGATGGTAGGGTCAGAATTTGGCGTCTACAACATGAAAGCATGGATCCATCCTGCCTTGTATCAACGGTTCAGGCTGGTGGTGGTGGTGTCATGGTGTGGGCAATATTTTCTTGGCACTCTTTGGGCCCCTTAGTACCAATTGAGCATCGTTGCAACGCCACAGCCTACCTGAGTATTGTTGCTGACCATGTCCATCCCTTTATGACCACAATGTACCCAACTTCTGATGGCTACTTTCAGCAGGATAATGCGCCATGTCATAAAGCTGGAATCATCTCAGACTGGTTTCTTGAACATGACAATGAGTTCGCTGTACTCAAATGGCCTCCACAATCACCAGATCTCAATCCAATAGAGCATCTTTGGGATGTGGTGGAACGGGAGATTCGCATCATGGATGTGCAGCCGACAAATCTGCGGCAACTGTGTGATGCCATCATGTCAATATGGACCAAACTCCCTGAGGAATGCTTCCAGCACCTTGTTGAATCTATGCCACGAAGAATTGAGGCAGTTCTGAAGGCAAAAGGGGGTCCAACCCGTTACTAGCATGGGGTACCTAATAAAGTGGCCGGTGAGTGTATACGCACATACAAGAGTGTACTTTTTATTGGAAAATCCAAAATCATAGAAATTCTAAATATTTCAGCCAATAAATAGAAAATATTTTTGTAGAAAATCCACAAAGATACCCTTTCTGTACTCCAATACAACAACGGGGACTTTCAAATACCTGTAATAACTATGTGTCTATGATGGAAAAAAAGACCTTGTCTGGGGTCCTTTCACTGGAACAGGATTAGATTGCATTATGCATCTGGACTAAGAGACCTTTAAACTAATTACGCAGCGTTCCCCACACTGAACGGAATTTAAAACAAACGAACGGCCTTCCCTGAACACCCCACCCCCCCCCCCCCCCTAACGATGACCTCACTCCCATTGGCCACCGTTTTTCTTTCTATGGAGGCCGTCGCCGAGCCAGAGAAGGCGTTTAATGCGTTCAGAAGGTCGCGCTGGGAGATCAGAGTGGAAGTGCTCATCAAGCCCACGAAGCACACCGAGAGGGGCGGGTTAAAACGGGAGAAAATGTCTGTGGGCTAAAACCGGAGGGCGAGAAGACAATTTAATATGGTGTCTGGCAGAGCAATATATCTCTAAATTGGGTTTTGCATTTAAAGCGAAAGATACGTGGATAAAAGAGAAGAGAGAAGGAAGCGAGGAGAGGTTAAAGAGGGGAAGCTCAGACTGTGACAGGCTGATTAAAATGACATCCCAGGTGTCGGACGTGGCGCTGCAGGGAGATTTCATATCCTTTCCTCTCGCACGCGGCTCTTAATGGAGCAGATTTATGAGCCTAATATAGTCCACTGGACCTCTGAAACGGCGCTTCAGAGGCCTCGGCTTAAGTACACGTTAAGCAGGATGGAGTGAGGAAGGTGAGGCTGGCGTGAAGGATTACGCTCACGTCGACACCCGAGAGGTCGGGGTCTATTTGCATCGACTTCGGGGGGGGGAAGGGTCGACGCACAACGTGCAGAGATGCTTATTCTACTGACAAAACGTATGGAGGCGTCGTGTCTGCGCGGTGAGTGGTGGTCGGGTTCAGGGTTGTCGGTGATGAAAAAGAACTTGTTCCAACACAAACCTCGGCGCAAATGGTCTCCTATTAAATGACTTTAAATACAATGTGTGGGTTTTTCCTCCCGCGTACAAAGTCAAACGCGCACACGTTTTTTCTCTCGTATGCAATCAGGGAGAAAACGGTATTTCCCTCCCCTGGTAATGGGGGTGCAGTTCAGTCACTTTGAGGCAGGCAGCATCGATTGTGCACCGCACACACTGTGTGTAAATGCTTCAATCGCACAATTTAAAGAGTTACTAATTCCATTTCATGCTCTTTTATTGCATTGTTGTTGTTGCTGTTTTACCTGTTGGTTTAAGTTTCATAAGATATGTTATTTTGTACCATATACTGCATTGTTAAAAGATTAAACCTTGTTTAAGACCTCATTTTAAATCTGTGTAATCCAGTTGACTCCCCCCCCCCCCATTTATACCTCAATCAGGATGTTCCTTTGAAGGGGATTAGACGCCCAGTTTCCAGTAAACCGCTGGACAAAAGAGCATGTCAAACAAACCAAACCAGCTGACCGCATCGAACTTTGGGAAATCCTTGGATTAACTTTATTAAGAACGCTACTGGGTTAAGAAAAAAGGTTCATGGTTTGTTTTCAGAGCAACAAACAAACAAACAGCTTCTATAAATATTTCACCAGCGTCTTTCTCACGTAACAAAGAAACGAAACTTAAAGTCAACATTTAATCATGGAACCCAATAATAAAAGGGAGGGGGGGTGGAGGAGTGGGGGGGGAGACAATGTCAATGTCACAAAGATACCTTTTGTGTTCCCAAGCAACACAAAAAGAGCCCCAAACACCGCGTGTCAGCTGGCATTTTCCATTCTGGATGGGGGGGGGGGGGGGGGGGGGGGGGTAAATGGGCTGTGACAGGCGCACGCGCCGTGAATGAGGGGGGAGCAGCCCGCGCGCGGAGGACGCGCTGGAGGTCACAGCCACGGCGAGGCCGGAAGCAGAAGACTTCGTGGAAGACAGAGGGGACACGGAGAGACTCAAATGACAGGAACCCGACGCTCACACTTTGCTAAAAGTCGGGTGGGTTTCTCAGCTTTGCGTGAGAAAAAGAGAGAGACAAATGGGAGGGGGGGGGGGGTTGTCAAAGGGGAGGCTTCCCGGGTGCTTCGCAAGCGTTGATGTGCAAAAGGGTTGAAGTAGAGGAAGACCTTCAGCAGAACATTAAAAGTCCACACACACACACACACACACACACACACACACACACACACACACAGGACTCCGCTCTTCACACAGAATGTGAAAACCTGAACACCCATCGACACCCTCTCTCAGAACCCATATATATATATATATATATATATATATATATATATATATATATATCTTCTTTCTGCGCGGGATGAAACACCCGGCATGAAGCTGCATAATCTCAGGCCTAAAATGGAGCTGCGCCTCTGCGAGAACGAGGTGGTTCCCACTAAAAGCCCCCGTGTGTTCGTTCCCCAATTAGCGCTATTGGGCTTCGACGCGGTTCACCCGACATCCAAGGAACGGTCTGCAACACGTCTCGGAAACTCGATTGCATCCGGCAGGAGCCCCCCAAGTCCCAAACGCCGCCTGCCGCGCTTGCAGCCGTTAGCGTAGCGCCGCTCACGGGATCAGAGCGAGCCGGGTAATCACACATGAGAAGTTATTCTTCTGAGGCAGCTTCAACCCCCCCCCCCGAGATGCCGATCCGACTTGGAAATGACATCCCCGTGCAGGCTCAGCCCAAACGTTGCCTTCTTGTCTCACTGAGCGCTCTCTCTCTCTCTCTCCACCCCCCTCCTCCTCCTCGCAGCCTTCACTGCCAACTTGTTATTCCGCACGCCGGGCATCACTGACAATTATCGAGTCGACTCGCACGCAGCCAGCCAGCCAGCCTTTTTTTTTTACTTTGAGCCTGCTGATTATTTGATCACTGACTATTCCCTTGGATTAAGCGAGGGTGCAATTAACCGGAGTATAATAACAGAATGTGTTAAAGAGCGCGCAGACACACGGAGACTCCCAGGCGCCCGCCGCCGCCGCCGCTGCTCGCATGGCCGGTTGGAGCCTGCGTGGGTCTTAAAGTCACTGTGTGGGGAAGGCTACGTCGCTTGGCAATTTCACACTACACAGCTCCGTGTTTGTAATAGCCCACAATCCACCCCCCCCCCCCCCCCCCCCCCGCCCCCCCGCGCCCCCATGGATCCAGGCTGCAGAACAAATGTGTTCAGCTTGTACCTTTATACTTGACACTGTGACCATCTCGGATTCATTGGTTTCTGTTGATGTTGTTGTACTTTTTGGGCTTTCACTCAAAGCCTGACCCAGAGTTCTTCACCACAGTGTTACACACACACACACACACACACACACACACACACACCGGGCTGTGGATTGATTCTGAACCGGGAAAGATGCACGAATACCTTTAAAAGGATGCGAACCAAGGCAGATAGTCGGGCAGAGAAAGGCATTACAGAGTAGAACCCCAGCAGAGGGGAGATCTTTTCCCAAATTAAAAGCCTTAACCAGGATGCAAAGGAACCTACGCATTGAGACTTTAAGAGATCCCCCCCCCCCCCCCGAGACGCAGGGACATGAATTGATCCGAAATCATCGGCGAGCGAGAAACTCTGTCTTGCTTATCACATGCAGCGCAGCGAGACAGTCGGATGGAATTAATCATCGTGGATCGATGAGATTGGCGGCCGTCCGATCATTGCAGGCGAGTCAATAGAAACAACCTTGCAGCGAAGCGAATGATTCAAAATCGGTAAAAGTGTGGGCCTTTGCTGACATGAAGATGTATGGACATTGATTTAGACCTGGGATGGATTAGAGCAGTGAGAGTAGAAGCGCTTTGCAGAGAGGAGGCTGCGTTTTTAATTTACATATCCACAGACAGAAATGTTATTATTGAACCCGCGAACCCGAAATGAAGAAGTACACTTTTCAAATTATGAAGTAGTCGTCAATGGACGAGGCGGCGCCATTGATGCCGAGGGTCGTCACATAAAGAAAGTTGACAGACAGTACGAAACCTCTTCGCGCGATCGTCTCTGCAGCGTATTCGCTTCCTCCCGCGGCTCTGATCCAATACGTCACTCTA
This sequence comes from Pungitius pungitius, assembly GCF_949316345.1. Taxonomy (NCBI): domain Eukaryota; kingdom Metazoa; phylum Chordata; class Actinopteri; order Perciformes; family Gasterosteidae; genus Pungitius; species Pungitius pungitius. Next base: position 2,928,566 of record NC_084902.1, read on the forward strand.
CTGTGAAGACATTTGGACGTGACGGTCCGGACCCGAATGAGCCGAGGCCGAGGGACGTCCACTTCTGGCTTATCGGGAAAACAACTCTGCAGCAACAATCACATCATTTCCCCCCCCACCCCAATTTCCCTGTACGTTTGCCTTCCCTGTCCCCCCCCCCGCCTCTGGTTACGGGTCGCAGGAGGCTTAATTTGCGCTGACAGGAGTGGCGCGTTTATGTGATTACGCAGCACTCAGAACCTCGAGGAGGCGCGTGGGCATGTTTGTCTCCGCCCGGGTCCTGACTGTTGCTCTGTGTGTGTGTGTGTGTGGCCCCCCCCCCTTTTTTTTAATCTCTCCCTAAAAAGAGCCAGACTCGCTAGACCTGAGTGAAACCTCTGGCTCTCACACCCAGCAATAAACCCTGCAACACAGGCAGTGCCTTTGGATGGCATCATCTCTATAAAGCAGTTAAAGATGAAGTCAGTCAGCTCCCCACATGCTGCTCAGCTGTGACGCCATTGGCTGAAGGAGTTTAAGGGGAACCAACGGTAGCTTTCCCCTCTTCATAACAACATGTGGGAGAGTGAAATCAAATCTCCCTCAGACCTTGGGTTCTATTCCACCATCCGGGGGGGGGGGGGGGGGGTGCATTAAACTGTGTGTTTTGGTCTTTTATTCACAGTGATTATTACATCTCTGGCCACAACATGGCCGTGGGGACCGATCAGTCTGTGGATTCATCCCTTTTGAGCTCAACAGCAAACATTTATTCATTCATTCATTCATGCTGGTCACAGGATGGGTTTAAAAGTGAGACGCTTCCACAGCCGCCACTTGAAGAGAAGAAGCACGCCGGCCTCACGGAGGGAATTATTGGATTATTGCCACAGTAGTTTTATAATCAGCTCTGGGTCCAGTGTAATGGAAACCACTGGGGTGAGGAAATCATTAGAAATCAAAATGTAGGGAAGGATACCAAGCGCAAAGGGAAGCTGAGGCTGCATTAAACTGCACTTTAAACGAGACGACTCCATTGGTCACAGCACGAAGAGGGAAGACTGCTGTGAACATTCCACCCATTCTGTTCCGTTCTTTAATCTCCTTTCACACCTGATGGAGAACGCCGAGTTCCACCTTCAGTTCACCCACGAAGACAGACAGAAGGAAGCGCGAGACCAAGTTAAAAAAAAACACCCGAAAAACCAAGAGCTCAGCAATAAAGCGACGGATGTGCGAACCCCGCGACCCGAATCCCAAGTGACGGACGTGGTGAGGGGAACAAAAGGGGCGGGGGCGGGGCGGGATGTCTCGCTCCGGGCGCCGCGTTGCATCACACTCACGCCGCTGAGAATGTCGTTTCCGCTTTAAGCCGAGCGTTAGCTGCTTAATCCCTCCGTACGCTGCAGAAATAGGGAAAATCAGCTCGAGGGCCTCGCTTTGCTGTTGAATGTGAGCGAGATGGCGTGTTTTTCAAAATCCTAAATTTCAGATTGGAGGCTAAAAAGTGACTTTGGCCGCGGCCCGTGTTTTCGATAAAGTGATTGAAATATTGATCTCGTCTCCCCCTTCTCGGATAAAATCAAACGCGGGGGGGGGGGGGGGGGGAGGCGATAAGAACGGGTCGTAGCTCCCAGGACAAGGTCACTTTTAACCAATCCTGTCACCCCCCCCTCCCCCAAGTTTGAAACCGTAGCTGTCGGCACCCCCCCCCCCCCCCCCCCGCCACCCCCCCCGCAAATGAAAAGCACTTCTGATGTCAGCTCTGCTTTGATGGAACACGAACCCAACAGGGCGCACGACGACCGGCACGCTCTCTGCTCCTGAGAGCTCATTTGGCTCCGCAGTGTGTGTGTGTGTGTGTGTGTGTGTGTGTGTGTGTGTGTGTGTGTGTGTGTGTGTGTGTGTGTGTGTGTGTGTGTGTGTGTGTGTGTGTGTGTGTGTGTGTGTGTGTGTGTGTGTGCGTGTGTGAGAGAGAGCAAACGTATAAAAGACAAGAAAAGAGATGAGAGAGGAATTTGAAGCTAAAGAAGTGCACCGTTTTTATCCGACACACAAGAAGCTGCTGAAAGACGAATAGATGAGGATGGATTTATTGTAAAAGCTTTGAGTGGAGGAGAAGAAAAAAACAAACAACCATTGAAAGCAGTGGAAGTGGAAGGAATATTATTGGTTCTATAACAGTAAAGGACTGCAAACTGTTTCAAAAGCTTTTGGACAACAATCGTGTCTCTTACATCAAACAATTGAAGGAAAGATTTGTCCAATTACTCTATTTGGAGGGAACACGCAGATGTTGAGTCGTATTAAATCACTCAGCTCCTCTCATTCTCTGATTTTTAGAGTCTCGGTGTCAGAGCCAAAAAAAATATCCTCATTTCTCCCTCCAAACATCGGAATAAATTATTCAGCAACCAGCCATGAGCTCATATAAAAACACCCCGGTGGGAACTTTGAAATTACTTTTTTGTCAGATAAGAAAATAAAATACTAATAATCATACGACTGGGTACATTAGACTCAGTGAGCATCTAATTTGAACTCACAGTTTTTGTTCTTTGGTGAAACTAGTGAATCAATCAATCAATCGCCCCCTCGGAGCCGCGGCCCGACGGGGCCTCACGCGTATCCAGGCGAATAATCAAAAGGAGTTATTGGTGAAGCCGTGATGCAGGAAGGAAGATAAAAACAGCTTCATCATTCCTATTGAACAACAGCGTTCATTAAGACACAGGGAAGAACTGCATTTCTGGTGTATGCTCCACTGATAACACTTTGAAATAAAGGCCAATCTTTGGTTCACCAAAAACTGCTGATGAAAACAACTCTTACAAGAACCGGAAGATGGATCCACAATAAATCATTGTGACCGCCTTACTGTCCTGTTGCAATTTGCTGCAATCGGATGATTTTGAGGGACTGAAGCAACTCAGCCACACTGGCAACTCAACAATGAAACCCTCCTAATGCAAAGGGAGTGGTTGGCCTTTGCTGTGAAGCCAACATCACGTGACATGCTCGTACGTTTCCAATAACCAAAGATCTGCGTTGAATCCCCTAAAAACCTTCAGCAAAATGACGCGTCCTCACATGGAGGTGGAGGTCAGAGGTCAGAAGTGAACCTCCGAACTCTGTGTGTCTCTGTAAGTCTGACGATCTAGACCCTGCCCTTATTAATAGCTGAGTGACAATAGACCGCGTAGAAGAGGTTGTGCACAGCTGAAAACTTGATGTTTTGGAAGTGGCCATCTTGGTTTGAGTCCATCTTGGATGAATAGGACGTTTTATGGTGACTTACAATGTCACAATTTACTTGAATTGACTGCAAAGGAAAAACTTGAACAACACTGTGTTAACGACCTGTCAATCATGAAGCAAGCCCGCCTTAAAGCATACTCTGTCCCTGTTGTGGCTGTATTGCATGACTGTATTGCAGGTCTCCATATATGGACATATCCGGTGGAAGTGGGCGTGGCCTCTAATTGAATCCCCGGGACAAAAGGGACCAATGACGTGTCGCGCCGGGGCGAACAAACACCACCAAACAGCCTTTGTTGTGGGAGCATTTGACTTATTTAGACTTGTAAAATAACAGACAATAAAAAGGATTTAATATATCAAAACCAACTCTTCTCATTGGAATCTTTCTTTGTACGTCCTCTATTTGACGCATTCACCATGTCACTAAGGTGCCGCTAGGTCGCTGCTGACGACGTTAGAAATACGTATTCAGAACTTTGTTGTAAGGCACATGGGGCGAAATGAGCAGCCTCACGTTGTGTGAGCATCACTTACGCAAGAACGCAGGTGGCATTGGTTCTATGGCAGTCACACAGCAGCGTGCCAGTGAGTTACGGCAGCCTGCCGTGGCGGCGCCCTCATCGGCATGCGCAAAGCGCCGTGAGGGCTTCATGTTCTCCCGTTCGTCCAATCCAATGTGAAAACAGTTTCAGCTCTCAGAGTGAACAGCGATCAACAAAACTGCGAACACGCTCGCAGCTCCACGAGGACCTGAAGGCATTTGGAAGCAGACACTTGATTAAATTCGTCAAAAAGGCAAAAACGCAGAGCGCGGTTGTCCCGCATTCCTCGGCACGGCCCGCAAGGCTGAGCGCGCCGGAGAAAGGACCGCATGTCCCACTAGGAAAACACAACAGTCCAACCATAAGCGCTTTAGGTCTACAACAACACAACAGTGTTTATCCCTTCTTTTTAACACGTCCTCTTTATGCATGCGCCCCTCGGGAGTCTTTCTACTCAGCAGCAGTTAGACCGAGAGGCTTGAGAACACGCGAACATCCACAGTCAGAGTAAGCAGTAAGCAAAGTCTCATGCCCGAAAGAAATACAGCTTCATTTGAAGCCTGTTTTGTGTTAAAAACCTTCACCGGCTCGCATCCGCACGGCAAGGCAAAGCCTTAAATCAAGCTTTAGGGAGGACAGGCAGAGGGAAAATCCGAAGCCATTATCATCACATCGTTATCCCGCGGTGAAACATCTGGGATCCCAAATTGACTCAATAACATTCCATCAATAATCGAGATGAAGCTTCTTCAACCACATCAAACTTCACCCACACTATCTTCCATTGCTGGGTTATGGAATTGTGCTTGTATCGCTGTATTACACTATGGTCTAGTACTAGTAGTAAAAAAATACTACTACTACTACTACTGCTGCTGCTGCTGCTGCTCTAGGCGCCAATGACCCCCTCCTAAGTGTGGCTGCTTTGCGGGACGCGGAGCCGAAGTGGACGGCATGCTTGTGCTCGAGTGACAGGCGTGGGAGGGCGGGACAAAGCGGCGGTCTGCACACACGCCGCGCGCCGTTATTGACTGAGGATTACGCTCCCACGCGGGACCCCGAGAAGTCTATTCGCTGTCATTCAGAGTAATTCATGCTTATTACACCTTTGAATTGAAGTTGGATTTGTCTCGAATTCAAATATTTAATTCACGGCATCGGCCAAATCATTCCACGATGATGAATAGATTGGAGCGCTGAGTTCTTCTCTCTCTTTTGGTCACGGCGCCTCCCACTGCAGATTCACACCAATTAGGGCCGCTAATCTTCCACCTCGCTCGATCAAAGACAATTTAGGATCGAATGGGTTCAAATGTGCAATTTAGTCGGCCCCCGATGTGCCTGCTTTGTACAAACAGGGAATGAGCTACTGGCCATTTCAGGAGTCAATGTCTCGTGATGGGGCTTTACACAATCAGAATCAGTAATACCAATTAATCCGAGATGGAAATGAGGTTATATTTACCTTTGAGTTAACAATGACTGAAAATACATTTTCAAAATGAATAAAGACTTGTTTCCGCATTTCCATGACCCAAGCCAAGAAACACATCCGAATGTGTGTTGCGTGTTGCACGTTTAACCTCCCCCCCCCCATTCAATCCAGGTTCAATGAGGAGACTGGTGAGTATTCAATTGGAAACAGGAAATGTCCACCCCAAATTACATTTTACAGGTTTATTTATAGCACAATTAGACACAATTTCTGCAGCAAATGCACAACCCCACACATCAAAAGAATGTCCAAAAAAAATCAGATCTCAGGAATGGGTTCAATTGTGAAAAACTTAAAAGAAGGAGTATTGTCCAAAAAAAAAAAAAAAGTCCTACCACCCTTCTGTGCACAATCAATGTCAAGTCAAATGGACGCACCGTGACGTCCGATGTGAAGGTTTTCTTGGTGGTGGATGGATGAACAGGATGAAGATGTGGTGGCAGACAGTACTTCTGGTTCCAGTGATGGAGCTATCCAAAAAAAAACAGCTTATGCACATGTCCAGGACAACAATTCAATACAAACTAGGCCTGCAACCCGCATGGCTAAAACATCACACACAATATAACAATTAACATTACAAAGGACATTCAATTATATTCATTAAACATTCATAAATGTACCGTTGTACCCCTTCCTAAATTCCCTTCTTGACTGGTTTTAATACAATAGACAACTTTACAAAATTACAAAATATTGTTAAGCATGCTAACACAGCTAACATGGCTAACGGTAACAGCATCAAACTTCACTCAACTCACCAGGAATCAAATGTTCAAAGTTTATATCATCTTCCCCAAAACTCCAGACGTTGAATGGCTCATATTTCAACAACCAAATTAAAGCTGTTCATTTTTCTTTTTTTTAATAAATGATAAGTTTCTGCTTACTCCTCTTAGCTTACTTCATGAGAAACGGTCAACGGAAAAAAACAAAGATCGTCTATAAAGAGACGGATGATCACTTAAATAAATCTCTGTGCATGGAATGACAAAGATTGACTATTGGGGAAAAGATGAACTCTTTTCCTGGTTAAACAGGGATAATGTGACAACCTATTTAATTTACAAATGAACAGTAACCCACCTTCACTGTGTTTCACTGATGACCTTCTACTCTCCCGCTCTAGTTGGCGCCCCCTTCAATGACAATTTGGTCAATTGCCAAACTTGAGTGCGTAAAAACAGCGTCCCGATCTGTGACCGACCGAGACTCAAAGCAACTGACATTCACTCGAGGCTTTGACCCTCCACCTTTGACCTTTCGTTTTGCGCCAGATCTAAAGTCTACCAGGTGGAGGCTTTGTTCATCAAACTGCTGCATTCGGCTGTCTGCATGGTTCAATGGACAAAATATACCACACGATCAGTGTTATTAGTGTTTATGGAGAAACATTGACTCTCTTCTTTCGTTAAAGAGGCGGTCTAATTCATTTGCCTTGATCAGTTTGCTCTTAAAGAGCTTTTCCGAACCCGTCGGTGATGATGAATTAGCAGGCGGCCTCGTTAGTGGAAGACGGTAGCAGGTGGATGTGCTACCTGTGTGGCTGCCGTGTAAAATACAGCGTATCATGACATAAAAGCAAAGTAGATATAATTGCAGAGTGGTATTTTTAATAACATTTATGAGGTTAAACCACTGACTTTTAATCTTGTCGGTTCACATTCGTTTCAGCGGAGTTGCCTTTTCCTTTTTGTTCAAACAGAATAAATCCTCAGTCTTTAAATCAATCTGTGTCTCCATCTCATTAGCGAGACTGAATATCTCTACAGCGGAGCCGTCTCTCCTTTAATCGGACATTGTATCGCGCTATCTGACTCTCATCTTATGTCCTGCAGGTCTGCCGTCCGCACCTCGCGCTAAAGGCGTCGCTGCGTCTGTGACGTTCCCAATCGACAGCCGCCATCTGAAGCTCAGACTGCAGCGCCGCACCGAGGGAGACAGAAAGCAAGGGGCCCACATGTCCCCTCGGGGGACGAAAGCGAAGTGAAGATCTCATCGGCCTACAATCTGTTTCCGTGACATTTGCATCCGAGTCCAATCGGGAAGTCCCCGCGATGCCTCGATGAAGCCAGGGCTCTGTGACTACGTGGCCTCGACAGTCTGCAGTGGCCATGCATTGTTTAGCCGGATTGGATTAGCTTCGACCTTCCGCCGCGACATACAGCGCCGAACGCACTCTCTGCACATCGCTGAAGCAAAGTCGGCCGGGCGTTCCCTGTAATCCTACACGCCCCCCCCAGCAGCCCCAATCGACACCACTCGCTTGACGCCACCTGACGTGTGATTAGAACGTGACAAACGGTGCGCCTGAATCTTAAAGCGATTACCTCAATGGACTGTTCTGAAAGAGGACACAGAGGAGCTCCTGCCGCCTGCTGTACGCTGTAACTGCATCCCTTCGTGGAGAGAAAAGCAGTTATCTGGCTGCATACAAATGTGTTCTTCCACCCCCCCTCCAAAAGGAATCCTGACAGTGGATTTATTACGCTATCGGCAGAGCTGGATAAGCCGTTGCTCCTCTTTCCATTATCCACTTCAGTCAGTCCGGGGGAAAACTGAAGAGTCGAGGGTGCAGCCGTCGCGATCTGAACAGAACTTTAGGAAATACGATTCCCGATGCAAACCCGATTGCTTCAATCCACAAGCGCGGAAAGAAAATAATAATAACCGCAGAGCCAAAAATGAAGAAACTAGCAGTGTCCCTGTTCACAATTCAGTCTGGCCTCAGTAAAGCTGGATGGAAATATGAAAAAGTTTATACGCGCCATTCTTTTTGCAGCTGTTGTGAATTATTTGTGCTAAATAAATTAAAACATTATGCTAAATCTATTTTGGAAAAGCATCTGCCGAAATAAATTTGGACGCAGCAAACATTTAAATCACAGCGACGGCTCGGGCCGTTTGTGCTGTTGGCGTCTTCCTCCCCTTGCGACCCAACGCGCACAAACTCGTCTTTAACGAGCGCGAAACAGGGCCAATACCAGCCGAACGTGAAAACACAACGACAACGTGCCAAATCGCAAACAAATCCCCGAAAGCCTGAATGTGGAAACACTTCCGTGGGCGCAGTGTTCCTCCGTTTGACGACACCTCGCTGCGAGGGCTTATTGAGACGGAGCCTGGCTTCAGAAGCTCGCTCTTATTCTCTCAGGCGCCTATGGGTCGGTTATTCATTTAGTGTAAACCTAAAAACTGCCAGGCAAAACAAAATGGCGGCGCTCTCGTCATCTCATGTGATGCAGAAGGTCCAGGCACACGTACACGACCCTTCACAGCCTGGCCCTGGAGCTCCGAATGCATGTTTTGTTCGATATCACATCTGCTCAGATTTCTAGCCCTCGACCACCATTCTCCACCCACTCTATCTCCAAAATGGTAGAAAACTGACGAAAATGTCATGAATAAAATGTAAGAAGAGGTCACAGAATTTGATGTTTTTCTTTTTTGCAGAATAAAAGAATTTCATTTTAAAAATACAAAAACTGAAAAAAAGGAAAAAAGATGTCAAGCTCTCTGGCCGCATCTGAAAGCTGTCAAATGGCTGAGCATCATCTTCAGGAGTCCAGGTCATTGGCTGAAGGAGTGCAGCCGCGAACAAAGACATGACCTTGATTGGGATCCCGGGCAGTCCCAGCAGAACACGTCACAAACACAACCAGGGTCCAGTGGCTCGTTGTAACACAACAAATGGAAATTGTTCAGAATAATTTGCATGTTTCCAGTTTATTCCAAAGCAAACATATCGAGGGCTTTAAGGAGGATGTGTCTTGTTAATTCAATTTCTTCTCGGGGGGATAAAATTGCATTTTCCTTCGAGTTTCTCCTGAGCTTTTGATGCAAGGACATCGTGTGTAAAAAGTTCATCCCCATTCCCAGCCTATTTTTTTTTTGCTCAATTGTATTTTGTACCCACAGTGAAAAGAACAAAGAGCTCGTTATAATGTGCCAACAGCCATTATAAAGGCAGACGGAAAGAAAAGCTCGGATTGAATCCCTTCACAACAATGAGATCAAACATACTGAGAAGATGAGATGCTGATTACCAGAGATCTCAGATATATTTTCATGTCAAACCCGCGTGGCCATCAGGCCCGCGGATGACATGCCAATCTCTTTGTTCCTGCTAGGCAGTCTCTGCATGCTGTTTTTACATTATTTATGTCGCGCCATGCTGGTTTGACACTTTCACCAATCTCAAAACAATGTCTTGTTTTATGGACGAATGCGAGGCTGCGTGGTGGTGCTGGGGTTATCCCTGTCATGCTCGTGCTTCAGGAACAGGATGAAGGGGTCGATGGGTATAGACGGATTGCAAGACGTCGTCTCCGTCTGTTGGGAGCACAGTCAAAAGGGAATCTACCCATATTTACCCCTCCATGACCTCGTGTTAGTTAGACTCCTCCTTTCTCGGGACGGCATGATGGAAATTCCCAAGACAAGCCTATATATCGCTGCCCTGCTGCAAGCATTTCATCTCATTAGCATCCACAGTAGCCGCCGTCCGTCTACTCTACTCCAGTTTCAATGAGAGCATGCTTTCAAAATGTGATTTATGAGGCGGCACTGACTCGGTGTGCTTGGTTTTCCTCTGGCTGTTTGTTTGTTTCAGAGCCCCCCCGGGGGCCCTGATGACAGAGGCTCCGGCAGCATACTGTACGATTGCATCGCCGTTGGCTTATCAACACGGGGCTGTCTCTTCAACCAGAGCACACAAGGTGTGGTTTGTTTATTCTCGCACTGTATGTTGGCTGTAGGTTGTCTTTGTGAAAATCCACATCAAATTACAGGAGAATAAAGCCCATAACATTACAACATAGCGGTGATGGTTCTGTGGTGCATCGTTTTCTTTGGGGGGGGGGGTATTTATGACGTCCTTGCAGAAGGCTCAGATTATGTCGAGAGCCAAATCTGACGCTTGGCGAGAAAACTCAGCAAAACCGCCAAGTGCATTGGCAAATGCCAAATGGCAGCCGATGTGCTGGCTGTGATGCTCTTTTGTAGCTGATTCAAATCGTTTCATTTCTGTCCGTTATACTTGGTTCGAGATGTAAACTGGACACTACGAAAGGTCTCCTCCAAGAACATCATATAGTAGTATCAAGTGTACCACTTGACAATTAATCCCAACACCTCAAGGTTGGCATTGGTTTTCTTGGGTGAATATACTAAGTTAGTATGACGTCATTATGATATAGCTCAAAGCGCCTGTCTATCCAAGTACAGCCTTACGTAGGTGTTGGCTTTAGACCCACTCCCTCCCCCACGCTGCTGTAGGAACTCATCACTGGTCACAATTCCCTGCGACATCACTGGTCACAATTCCCTGCGACATCACTGGTCATAATTCACTGCGACATCACTGGTCATAATTCACTGCGACATCACTGGTCATAATTCACTGTGAGGGGGCGGCTGACCGCGGCCTCAAAGTCTCCCGTTGAGCTTCACCCCGTTTGACACGGACAACGCAGGGATTTGGTTAACTGTGCCGTTGAAACCAGAACTCAAGGTTTATCCAGTGCAGCAATTATCAGAGCTCCCATCTACTCTGCCATTTGAATTTATTCAGCTTTGCTTAGTGCTTTAATTAAGTCCCCGGTTATTTTCTATGCAGCACTTTTTATTATACCGCTCTCTGCTCTTTTACTATTTCCTCTTCTTTGCCAGTTTTGCAGTGAAAACACATCTTCGCTTTAAAGGGTAAAAAGCAAACCTGAGAGACCTCTTAAGAAAAGTACGTGGTTAGATGTTCTGGAAATGATGAGTTCACGTAGGTTAAGACACAGTCTGCGTTGTACCGTTGGATCCAGAAGATGATGGTAAGGAGGTAATAAACTCTGTAAGCACAGGGCATTAACAGTGTAAAATAGTACATGATGTGCTATTGGCAGGAAGTTGACTCATAGGCTTAAGCCATTGACTTCCATTACTTTATCCGTCCTCTTTACCCTGCACTCACTCTTCATCTGTTCGAGCGTTGTTGGGTTTCTGAAATTGCTGAACTTCCCCGAGGAGAACTTAAACTAAACACTAATGGGAAACAAGACAAATGCTTCCCAACATGGGTTTAATTAACAAACAACTGTTACAAAGCCTAGTTTCCACAGCAACAGATGGAATGGCTTTTAAAAAAAATATGATGTATGGGTTTGAATTGTTCTCTGTAACTTTTGGTTTGATTTTGGTGTAAATAAAATAGTTCTCCAGTTGATTAAACTCTCTTCCAGTACAACACGTGATCTGAAATACACAACGAAGAAGGTCCCGTCAACAATTTCAGTCCAAGTCATCAATAAAGAATAAGAACAAAAATAAAAAAGTGACCAACTAGTGACCTTTACGTGTTCTAGTTAATGTATCTGTTTAGAATTAACATCCAAGTAATTGTATATAAGGATACGCATCCTCACCGATGTGTCCTGTGTTAAACTCTGTTTGTCACTGCTTTTGAAGATGAAATAATCAAAGTGGAAGTCGAGAAATGGAAAAAAATAACTACTTTTGTTAATATTGTGTCACTTGAGGGCTGTACTGTCACTCGTAAAAGAATGGTTTTTTTGTTTGACAAAAATCTCGCCTCAAATGTGGCAATTAATGACTGTATGCTGTACGTGAGATCTGATCCCACCCGCTCCATAAAATACAGACGTACCGCGAGGCCCTCAGAGGCAGATCGAGGGTTTTGTTTGAAAGGGAGCCAAGTTCAGACGTAACAGAATCGCTTTAATTGGCAAACGAAGTGAACCCCATCTACATATTATCGAGCGCGTCTTCACTCTCACGATCTTACTTCGCTCACTGTGCACACAATCCAAACACGACACTGAACCACAGCCACCAATCCTCTGTGTGTGTGTGTGCGTGTGTGTGTGTGGGGGAAGAAACCGCAGATGTGTGACAGCAATGCTCCGCACATCTGAATTAATACTATTAATGTACTAACAATGTACTCTGGACACACAGCGTTTTACAGTCAGGAATCAAGTACTTAACAGCTAATTAAAAACTAATTAACACATTTTTGGCAACTGAGGGTCTGGAGCAAAACCCAGACATAGTGTGTGTGTGAATTTTGTCGCTCCTTTGCCAAAATGCCCTCACACCAGTGGCGGCTGGTGGATTTTTTTTTTTGGTAGGGCGAGCCAATCAGTTTCAGTAAATATCCCAATATGATTCAATGCAAAAAAAGGTATTAAACATGGATTATTACTTTGCAGTTAAATATTTAACATTTATTCAGTAACAGTTTAATGTAATTAGGACATCTTATTATGTTTCATATATATATATATTAATCGAACAAAACTTTAACACGGCGACGTCACGCGCGCGGTGCGCGAATATACGCCGTTAGCACGTAGCTAACTAGCTAGCTAAACATCCCAGTTGTAGACGTCTTCTTGGTAGGACACTGCTCGTCCTCGCTCTTGTTATGTTGTTAACCGGCGCGGTGCAGGGCGGCGAAGGGCTGGCCCAAAACTCAATGTGTTTTAGGAAACTGAAACTATTATGTCACTCATTAACTTCATCAATGATTGGCTAACTGCTTCTTAGACCCGCCCCTTTGGGACATGGCCCGAGCCCAGCTGGAGAGGACGTGCGCAGATATCGTAATTTACAAATATTACCTGAGTATATAATCCACGTTGCAAAAACACAAATAATTTGTAAAATGTATTTTTAATATAATAAACAACAAAAATCTTTTTTTATTTTTTCTCTATGGCTCATGGTGGGGCCACGGCACATTGCCTTCTATGGACCAGAAGCCACTGCCTCACACAGTTGTCAGTCTAACATTAGATAGGAACCAACATGCTATCATTGATCCACCCTTCTCCTTGCATGTGTGCATAAGAGCACGCCTTGGTCAGGTCATACTTGGCCCATAGTTGTCAGACCATGACTATTTAGAATTACCTATGAGCTGAAACTACTGCTTTTAAATATATATTAGATGTATTAGCTGAAAATGCCATCACACATTTTAAAAACGGACAAAAAGTTTAGATTAGAGTTGTATTGATCAACAGTTAGTGCACTAGACAATAATGTTTGAGTGCAATACTTGTTGTGCCACTCTTCACTGTAATTGCTTTTTTTCCTTTGCCATTGTATCCACTGAAGCGCAACCTAACATTCACCATTAAAAATTCCAGACTTAATGTTGACGACAACAGATGGATATCTATTTAATTAATTTTCAAGGTTAAACGAAAACAGGACAACAATGCACTCTTTTACTTTGGACCAATTAAAATAAATGTGGCACACTGGGAATCTGTGCTCAGCGTCCTGAGAAATGACGTCGTCTTCATAACTGCATGGCTTTGGAAGGGTTGAAGGGGTATCTGGGGTTAGGGTTAGGTGTAGAACGTGTGTAGAACGTCTGCATAGCCGCCTTCTCTCTTGACGCCGCGAAGGGCACCATCGACAGCGCGCTCACGGACGCTCTGCAGCGGTTCCTCTCTGCTGATGCGACGAGCTTCTGCGTCTATTTCTAGTAAATCCACCCTAGTGGCCTCATGCCGCCACACCCCCCCCAAAAAAACGATTCTCCGCTGAGAACACTTGATTCACGGCTTCGTCCGACGTGCTACTCCATCTCCAGCAGTTTAGATCGGCTAGCAGGCTGCGCCTGGAGTCAACCAATCACTTTATTCCAGATTTAGAGTTTAAGGGGTCATCTTATCGACCAAGTCAGAGTAAACTATGTTAGGCTCCATTTGGCACGCAGGGTGAGATGGGTTCATCAGCAGACAATCAAGCACTGGGGGATGAAAAGGCTCAACCAGGTTATTTTATATAATCCTCTATTCAAATGAGCTCAATGGGGGCAGGTACCCCCTGCATCATATTATTTTGGATAAATGCACTAAACTAAAAAAAGAATAGGATGGAAGATGCTGTAGTTTAAGGTCAGCTCTGGGGAACCAGTCGGTGCTCCAAATCTCAAGTGCCCAGAGTGTGGAAAAACTGATGAATACACATGGCCATCAATGTCTCCATATAGAGCACATGTCACGGTTTGGCCTCGCTTCCTGTTTTAGTTTGAAGTTTCATGTCTCTTGTGGTCCTGGGTTAACTTCACTTCCTGCCTTGTCTTGTGATTGCGTGATTGTCTCCACCTGTGTCCAATCACCTGCACCTCCCTTGTGTATTTAAGCCCTGTGTGCCTGTTGTCCTTTGTTGCGTCATTGTCTATATGTCCCTCGTCGTTGGAGCACGTTATTGGTTATGAATAAAGAGCACTTTGGATTGGAAACCCTGCGCCTGAGTCCTCACTGCAGCATGCCCCAGCCGGAGTGTGACAGAATGACGCGACCTAAGGAGGACTCAGCAGAGTTTTGGAGCTGTCAGGGCCCCGACTATTTGGACGTGGGAAGTCCATTCTGGCAGCGCAAGACGGACATTGTTCTCGGGCCCAGAGCCTACAGGAAGATGTGCCTCGAGCTTCGAGACCTCCTCAATCCGAGGAAAGGGAGCCCGGGAGAGGAGGAGACCACGAACCCCCCGGTCCCGGCTCCTGTCCCGGGCCCCAGAGTCTCGCCTGCGCCCGTTCCGGCCCCCAGACGCCCGTCAGCGCCCGTCCCGGCCCCCAGACGCCCGTCAGCGCCCGTCCCGGCCCCCAGACGCAAGTCAGCGCCCGTTCTGGCCCCCAGACGCCCGTCAGCGCCCGGCCCCCAGACGCCCGTCAGCGCCCGTCCCGGCCCCCAGACGCCCGTCAGCGCCCGTCCCGGCCCCCAGACGCCCGTCAGCGCCCGTCCCGGCCCCCAGACGCCCGTCAGCGCCCGTCCCGGCCCCCAGACGCCCGTCTGCGCCCGTCCCGGCCCCCAGGGTCTTGTCTGCGCCCGTCCCGGCCGCCAGGGTCTTGTCTGCGCCCGTCCCGGCCCCCAAGGTCTTGTCTGCGCCCGTCCCGGCCCCCAGGGTCTTGTCTGCGCCCGTCCCGGCCCCCAGGGTCTTGTCTGCGCCCGTCTTGGCCCCCAGGGTCTTGTCTGCGCCCGTCCCGGCCCCCAGAGTCTTGTCTCCGCCCGTCCCGGCCCCTCGACGCCCGATCTTGACCCCCCCTTCCCACCCTCTGGGGACCGTCTGGAATCCGGTCCTTGGAGGGAGATTGGGGTCAGGGCTCAGCCCGGTGATCCCCGCCACGACGACGCCGGAGCCGCACCGCCCGGCGCCCCCCGCCACGACAACGCCGGAGCCGCACCGCCCGGCGCCCCCCGCCACGACGACGCCGGAGCCGCACCGCCCGGCGCCCCCCGCCACGACGACGCCGGAGCCGCACCGCCCGGCGCCCCCCGCCACGAAGCCCGGTCGCCGTAGCGGCCGGCCCCCCGAGACCCTGAAGCCCGGTCGCCGTAGCGGCCGGCCCCCCCGAGACCCTGAAGCCCGGTCGCCGTAGCGGCCGGCCCCTCGAGATCCTGAGGCCCGGTCGCCGTAGCGGCAGGGGCCACGAGACCCTGAGGCCCGGTCGCCGACCCGGCAGGGCCCCCAAGACCCTGAGGCCCGGCCGCCGTAGCGGTCGGCCCCCCGAGACCCTGAGGGCCGGCGGTCATCCCGGCCGGAGGGACCCGACACCGTGCCGCCGACCCTTGGAGTCCCCTGGGCGGCCGGGGGTTGTTGGGTTCCCCGCCCTCCCTCCCTTTCTGTCTGTTTTTCTAGGTTCCACCCTCCTTTAGGACCGTCTGGAATCCGGTCCTTAAGGGGGGGGTTCTGTCACGGTTTGGCCTCGCTTCCTGTTTTAGTTTGAAGTTTCATGTCTCTTGTGGTCCTGGGTTAACTTCACTTCCTGCCTTGTCTTGTGATTGCGTGATTGTCTCCACCTGTGTCCAATCACCTGCACCTCCCTTGTGTATTTAAGCCCTGTGTGCCTGTTGTCCTTTGTTGCGTCATTGTCTATATGTCCCTCGTCGTTGGAGCACGTTATTGGTTATGAATAAAGAGCACTTTGGATTGGAAACCCTGCGCCTGAGTCCTCACTGCAGCATGCCCCAGCCGGAGTGTGACAGCACATTTCCTTATTTTAGATTCTCAATAGAATCACACACTTTTAAGCATCACAGTAAACATATTGGCTATGATATGTGTAAATGTCATATTTTTAATCAGAAGTTCAAAGACCCGATGATTTATTTTCTTATGCTCTTCACTAGATAACTGATTCAAGTATAGATTAATACTCATGAGATTAACACTCATTAATTTCCATGCAAATGTCAAAATATTTGCAAAAGTGTATATGTATCTTAATGTGTTATGTAAAATATATACATACTGTATATGTGATATTGAAAAGCATACATTGCATTGGACCATTTGAATATGAAGCCCATAAAGTAACTTTGTCTGGTTGGAGAAGATTTGCAATCTGGTGTACAGGGATTTATGGTCCACCACATTTTTGAGAATCCAACACAATAATTAGTTTCAAGGGTAAAAATGGAGTTCCTTCTCTCAGTGGGACTGCTTCCGTCTTTTTTTGTCTCATTCGGCTCTGATAGATGTCCAACCATGACACCCTGAAGTTTAGATCTGGAGCTCCACTGCCGAAAGCTCTTAACTTTATTAAACTGTCAGCGCACCATTCTTCATGCAGCTCCCGGACGTCGAGGGTTTAAGACTAAATCTCCCTCTCTCTCTCTCTCCTGCGTTGGACGTTGTAACGTTGGTGAGCGGACGGTTGACCTCGAGGGCTTCTGAACTTCAAGTGACCACCCGGAGAGTCGAGTCCAGAGCTCCAGCTCTGCCAATAGAGCCCCATACTGTGAGCTCTGTGTTAACGTAACGGTGTGTTACTAGCTGGCGTTGCCCTAACCCGGTACTTTTCTTCCCCCGTCAATCACCTCAAAAGCGTTGGTAATGTTAATTCATACGTGTCAACGAATCTACGTGTCAAATCTCATGAATATGAAGATTTACATGTCCATCTACTGCAGGAGGAAAGTTATTTTAATGAGAGCAAGTATTAAGAGCACTCGAGCGACGGTTGGGCGATGATGAAAGAGCTTTCATTGCACTTGGAGTTGTTGAAGCGGGATGTCTTATTTTGAAAGGCCAGAATATGTTGAAAGCATTGATTGATTTTGGCAATGTTTAATCGCCGTGAGCGACGTCTGGCCCGGTCAGGACAATACCAGCGAATGGCTAATTCGGCTAAAAGCGTTAGCCTCCTTTTACCGACTCTGGTTAAGACTATTTTACTTTTCATAATAAAAACAGTGTTTGGCTTGAAAGGTTAGAAGCTCACGCTTACTTTAACACCATTAAATCACCTACATTACACGACAATCTTAATCAGATTTAATCTATAGTTAGCTAAAAGCTGCGCTCATTAGGACACCTTGTTGCCCTACACCTCTTTGACTTACTAGCATAAACTATTATCAGAACCCAGAACAAAAAAAGGGACCTGGGATCATTTATACACAGAAATTTGTGGTTTCCAAAGTGTTCCTCACGGACTCAGCGCCATCGGGTTCGTCTTGTCACGTTTTAATTTGACAGCCAAGCTGCCGCGGGGGTTTTTGATGCTACGGCGGGTTTAAGGGAAAACAGGAATTACCAGAGAGGAAAAAGGGGAACGAGGGGCCGCGTCGTGGATGCAAAACCATTGACAAGGCGGTGTTTTTAAAAAAACGGACGCGGGAGGCTCCTGCATCTCTGCGGCGGAGAACACAGACCACCAGGCGGCTTCCCATACACCAGGACAACGGACTGGAGTCTCGTGTGGTGCGGAACCTCCTGGTCATTGGGCCAAATGACAAACTGATGGCCACTCATTCTATTTGTAACCGGTGGGTTGTCTGTCCCTAATGAGCCGCCGTAGAGGGAATTCCCCCCCAAGCCGGTACGTAGACTTCCGCATTCCATTACATTAGCACTCGTATATAAACACACAGCAGACACCCGTACTGACGCTACATCCCTGTGCCACTTGCGCCAATCGTGGTCCCTGGGGCGGGTATTCCTCTCACTGCTGAAGGCCTGGTAGGTGTGTTTGTGCTCCTCATTTTTTAGTGAATTCTCAGTTCTCCTTTTTGTGTTTTAGACGCTGGCTCAGACTGCTGCGTGTGTAAAGGAGGCGGTCTGCTATGACGTAGCCGCTCTCTTGTAGTCATACTAGGTAATGCCAGTTTACAAGTAGAGAAGGAATATTTATTACATGTGTTAACTCTTTTCTTGTCCTTACAGGCGCTGAGTGCCTTGCAGTTTTTTATTTGGGTCTAATTGGCATTTAATTTCGTTTTTGTTGTTTCTTTACTGAATTTACTTATTTACTATTTACTGTGTTTGTTTGGTGCTTAGTTGATTTTAATATATTGAACCCTGTGATTGGGTACTTGTGCTCATTGTGTCTTTTCCTGCTCAGGGTCTGGTCCGGGCGTGGCTTCTCATGGTGGGGGGATTTGGTGATAGAGTTGCTCACTGCTGCGCCATCACTCCTTTTGAATGCCGTGGTATTTTGCACTTCCCTTCACCACTTGTACATTTTTAGTTTGCCTCTTTTTCTTGATTTGGTGTGTATGAATGTGTGGCACGGAGCGTAGTGAGTGCTCTGTTCCAGCCCCTTAGTCCTCCATCGTTGTTGTGGCCGCTACTGGCCAGCCCTGAGTATGGCTTTCTCTCTTTCTGGTTCGCATTGGAGCACATAGATTATAATTGGTATTTTTAAATGATTATATTCAATACAATGAAATAAATATATATATATATATATATATATATATGTTCCGATTTTTTAAGTCTCATTACGCCAAATAAATTGCTAAAAATTGTATAATTTGTGTCTAGTCAATTACTTGTTGCATGCCACCATCATTCTCAGGATCGCGCGCGGTCACAATTGGCGTTGCTGGCAGGATGGCTGGGATGCAATAGTGATTGTACTGACTTGGGCGATTATTCTGTATGTTTTGTATTTTTTTTTGTTTTTGTCCAATTAGACCCAAATAAAAAAAAAAAAAAAAACTGCATTGGTCATCGAGGAAGCCAGCTGGACCTCCACAACGGCAACGGCTCCTACTGTCTCCTGTACCTTCCTCACCCCTCAACAATCATGGCCACGGAACAAGAGCTCAGAGACTTGGTCCAGCAGCTCCAGTCTGAAAATGAACGGCTGCTAGCCGCTTCCAAAATGAACTCTGGAGCAGCTGCCCCGAGTTGCTCCAATGACTGTCCAGCCCCCCTATCTAATGTCCATTCCAGCAATGGGGAGTCTATGGAACGCCTGCTGTATATTCCCAGAGAACGCAAGTGCCCGCTCTTCAGGGGGACTTCTGGGATACCCATAGAGGACTGGATAGAAGAAATGAGGGCCACACTGAGGACTAGACGACTGACTACTGTAGATCAAGCATATTTTGTATTTGACCATTTGGAGGGTGAGGCTAAAGATGAGATCAGGTACAGAACAAGAACAGAGAGGGAAGATCCAGAAAGAATTATGTCTATTCTGCGGGAGTTGTATGGCTGCGTACGTTCCTATGTGTCCTTGCAAGAATGTTTTTTTTCCAGAAAGCAACAGGAAGGAGAGTCACTGCATGAGTTTTCGCATGCCTTATGTTGTCTTATGGAGAAAGTCGAGCGTTGTGCTCCCAGGAAAATGGCAGACTCCCACATCCTCTTACACGACCAGTTTGTTGAGCACGTCCTAGATCCTAACCTGCGCAGGGAACTAAAAAGGTTAGTGAGGGAGAAGCCTGAGTGCACGCTGTTGGAGGTTAGAGCTGAGGCCATGAGGTGGGAACGAGAGGGTAGACCAGATGAGCCACGGGGTAGGAGCTTTTCAGTCCCATCCTTCAGCGCTGTTCATTATTCCAGGGCCCGCCCACCTAGCCTAACGGCAAACTCGGAGTTCACAGAGCTGCGACAGCTTATAGAAAAGCAACAGGAACAGTTAAATCAACTGACCCAGGGGTTGTTGGCATTGCAGACAGCCCCCCGACCTCCAGTCAGGCGACCTAGCACCTTACTGTGCCTTCGCTGTCAAAAACCCGGCCATTTTGCTCGGGAGTGTGATAATGAGCGGTTCATTCCACAGGCTCGGCCTCAGCATGTGGCCGCTACCTCTGCTCTTCAGGAGGCGGGAAACTTCAACCCTCTGGTGTAAGGAGCCAAACATCAGAAGGGGAAGGTAACGGCTCACAGATACAAAGGCCAGGCCCACATCGCCCAATTGACCGCCTTATAGCAGCATGTCCGGAGGTAACTGTTAGCTTAGGGGGAGTAACTGCTAAGCTGCTCCTAGACACTGGCTCAATGGTTACCACCTTGCCAGAGAGTTTCTATAGGCAGAACTTTAAAGGCACCCCTAAATCCTGTAACTGGCTGGAGCTGACTGCAGCTAATGGCCTTGACATCCCTTATGTAGGCTTTATTGAGATGGACGTGACTGTATTTGGCCAGGTTGTACCGAACCGGGGTATTCTGGTTGTTAAGGACCCCCCAGGGACAGGTGAGGTAAGAGGAGTGTTGGGAATGAACATAATAAAAAAATGTTATCAAGTGTTGTTCAGTGGGCATGGCCCTAACCTCTTTGACCTCCCTGAAGTACAGCAGGCATCTGTAGCGTTGCAGCAGGCCTTGTATCATTGCCACTACACTGAGACCACAGATTTGCCACCTACGAGCAGTGTGGCTCGAGTGCGAGGTAGGCGTCCTGTCATTATTCCTGGGGGCTCAATGAAATTGATTGCTGCCACATGCTCTGCTCACTTTAGTCAGTCTACAGGTACAGTCCTGATCGAACCGGTGGATATTGGCCAACCCCTACCTGAAGGCTTGTTGGTCTCACCTGCAATGGTCACGGTCGAGAAAGGTACAGTTTACATTCCGGTTGTCAATGTAGGGCAAAGAGGGACTGCACTATACCCTCATCACCCGATAGCAACACTAAGCCGAGCAGATGTTATTAGCATGCCAGATGGAATCTCATTCACACAGCCACATAGTATAGGGGCCACAGTCTATTCCCAGGCCGCTTTATCTGACTCTGTTAGGGGCCAGATTGCATCACTAGACCTCGCGTCACTAACTGATACCGACCGGCAACGTGTATTCTCCCTCTTGCTTGAACATGAAAAGGTCTTTGCGTCATCTGATTTGGACCTGGGCTGCACCTCCTTAATTACCCATGACATTCCACTAAACGACGATGCCCCAATCAGGCAGAGATACAGGCGCATACCCCCATCTGATTATGATGAAGTTAGGGCACACATTCGTCAATTGTTGGACAACAAAGTCATTCGGGAGAGTTGTAGCCCCTATGCTTCGCCGATCGTGCTTGTCCGAAAAAAAGAGGGCAGCTTAAGACTATGTGTGGACTATAGACTCTTGAACAACAAAACTAGGAAAGATGCTTTCCCACTTCCTAGAATTGAAGAGTCCTTAGATGCCCTCTCGGGCGCAAAATGGTTTTCCACCTTAGATTTAGCTAGCGGCTATCATCAAGTGGCAGTAACTGAGGCAGACAAAGCTAAGACCGCCTTCTGCACCCCATTTGGACTGTTTGAGTTCCAGAGGATGCCATTTGGTCTCTGCAATGCCCCTAGTACCTTTCAACGGCTAATGGAGAGGCTGCTAGGGGACCAGAACTGCCAGTCCCTGCTGCTATATTTAGATGACATCATTGTGTTTTCATCCACTGTGGAGGAGCATCTTGACCGCTTGAGGCTGGTTCTCAGTCGCCTCCAAAAAGAGTCACTCAAGGTGAAACTGGGCAAATGTAGTTTCTTCCAGAACAAAGTGGGGTACTTGGGACATGTCGTGTCGGCAGCTGGGGTATCTACGGACCCAAAGAAAATTTCTGCTGTGGAGAAATGGCCTACCCCAAGCACAGTAGCCGAACTCCGCTCGTTTCTGGGGTTTGCGAGTTATTATAGGCGTTTTGTAGAAGGCTTTGCCAGGCTCGCGGCCCCCCTGCACCGGGCTGTAGCACAACTGGCTGGCAAGAAAAACCGCAGAGGTCGAGGTGTGTCCCTGAATGATGCATGGACCCCACAGTGTGACTCCAGCTTTGGAGAGCTTAAAGCCAGGTTGGTGTCCTCTCCGGTGCTAGCATATGCAAATTTTAACCTTCCTTTTATTTTAGAAGTGGATGCCAGCCATGAAGGCCTAGGAGCTGTTCTGTCCCAGGAACAAGATGGCAAGACCCGTCCCATTGCATATGCCAGCCGCAGCCTACTCCCAGCCGAAAAGAACTACAGCTCTATGAAACTGGAGTTTCTTGGCATGAAGTGGGCGATGTCAGAGAAATTCCGTGAATACCTGCTGAGTAACAAATGTGTAGTGTGGACTGACAATAATCCCCTCAGTCATCTGGGAACGGCCAAGCTGGGGGCTACGGAGCAGCGCTGGGTGGCAGAGCTGGCCGTTTTTGACTATGTGGTGAAGTATCGCCCTGGCCGCACCAACCAGAACGCAGATGCCCTCTCCAGGCTACCTCTAACACACCCCCCAGTTTCATCTCGTCCAGGTACACTAATCCCAGTGGAAATCGACAAGGCAGTACGGCCAGAAAGGGTGGCTGTTCAATCCGCCATCTCTGCCTTGCCGGAACGAACTCCCGGTGACTTGGTAATCATACAGCAAGCAGATCCTCTTATCTCTTTTGTGCTTCCCTATGTTCAGCAGCAACGGATGCCAAGCCTGACCGAGCGACAAGACAAGGGTCCTGCGTTGAAAGAGTTACTACGCCAGTGGGACCGGCTGCGCACCCGAGACGGACTATTGTACCGGGCTTATCAACGATCAGATGGAGGGGAGGAGGTCCTACAGCTGGTGTTGCCAGAGAGCCTTCGCGCAGAAGTCTTGGAGCAGTTGCATACACATCACGGTCACCAGGGTATTGAGCGCACAACTGAACTGGTACGGCAGAGATGTTACTGGCCTGGTATGCGGTCAACAATCCGTGACTGGTGCCTGCAGTGTGAACGATGCTGTCTGGCCAAGAGCACAGTGCCACGGGTACGCGCTCCAATGGGTCATTTATTGGCCTCTAGCCCAAATGAAGTCCTGGCAATTGATTTTTCGTTTTTAGAACCAGCTCAGGATGGCAGAGAACAGGTGCTA
Source organism: Pungitius pungitius (assembly GCF_949316345.1). Classification (NCBI taxonomy): domain Eukaryota; kingdom Metazoa; phylum Chordata; class Actinopteri; order Perciformes; family Gasterosteidae; genus Pungitius; species Pungitius pungitius. The sequence continues at coordinate 2,951,918 of NC_084902.1, forward strand.
GTGATGACAGACATTTTCTCAAAGTTTACCCAGGTTGTTCCTACCCGGGACCAGCGTGCCGCCACCGTTGCTGGTGTTCTAGTCAATCACTGGTTTTACAAATTTGGAGTCCCAGCGAGGTTGCATTCAGACCAAGGCCGCAGTTTTGAGAATGCCATCATATATCAACTTTGTGATTTGTATGGCATTAAAAAGACCAGGACTACGCCCTACCACCCGCAGGGGAACGGGCAGTGCGAACGTTTTAACCGGACTTTGCATGATCTTCTTCGAACCCTTTCGGCTGATCAGAAGCGCCACTGGCCGCAATACCTTTCCCAACTCTTGTTTAATTACAATACTACTCCGCATCAGTCAACAGGCTATTCCCCTCACCACCTTATGTTTGGCAGAGAGCCCCTGCTCCCCGTGGACTTCATGTTGGGTAAATTCAAGGACCCAATCCCCGGGGAATCCAGCCAGTGGATCAGGGAGCACCAACGACGGATGCAGGTGGTTACAGAGAGTGCTAGGGAGCACATGCGGGCGGCTGCTGAACGACGGAAAGGGAGAGCTGACAGGCAAGCGCAGGAGGAAATCTTGCCGGTTGGACAGCATGTTTACCTACGGGACCACTCCCACCGAGGAAGATCAAAAATCCAGGACGCATGGGCCCCAGAAGTATTCCTGGTAGTCAAGCCCCCTGAGCCCGGTGGGGTGGTATATGCTGTGGCCCCGCAAGAGAGACAAACTGAGGTACGCCACGTCCATAGAACCATGCTTAAACCTGTGCTTGCTAGGTGGCAATCTCCTAAAACGAGAAGAGGAACATCCCCTGCGACCACCAACAGCGAACCTGAGGAGGAGGGCCTCTGGCTAGCCAGCGACGCTCCAGGCAGACCACTCGCAAAGGAACCTTGCATCGGAACTCGGGTGGAAGCAGAGGTGGATCCACCAGTTCAAGAGAACCAGAGTTGCCCAGTGAACTCTGACCCCCCGTCACTTAGGAGGTCCAGTCGAAGGACCGCTGGCCTGCATTCAAATCCATATAATCTGCCAGCTAGATGTAGGGGCAGAGGCAGGGCAGGGGCTATAACCTCCTAGATACAGTGCTGTCCAACCACCTTCACACATTGCCGATAAGATTGTGGTATTGTCGGGCCGCCAATTCAAGAGCCCCGGGGTGAATGTAACCGGTGGGTTGTCTGTCCCTAATGAGCCGCCGTAGAGGGAATTCCCCCCCAAGCCGGTACGTAGACTTCCGCATTCCATTACATTAGCACTCGTATATAAACACACAGCAGACACCCGTACTGACGCTACATCCCTGTGCCACTTGCGCCAATCGTGGTCCCTGGGGCGGGTATTCCTCTCACTGCTGACGGCCTGGTAGGTGTGTTTGTGCTCCTCATTTTTTAGTGAATTCTCAGTTCTCCTTTTTGTGTTTTAGACGCTGGCTCAGACTGCTGCGTGTGTAAAGGAGGCGGTCTGCTATGACGTAGCCGCTCTCTTGTAGTCATACTAGGTAATGCCAGTTTACAAGTAGAGAAGGAATATTTATTACATGTGTTAACTCTTTTCTTGTCCTTACAGGCGCTGAGTGCCTTGCAGTTTTTTATTTGGGTCTAATTGGCATTTAATTTCGTTTTTGTTGTTTCTTTACTGAATTTACTTATTTACTATTTACTGTGTTTGTTTGGTGCTTAGTTGATTTTAATATATTGAACCCTGTGATTGGGTACTTGTGCTCATTGTGTCTTTTCCTGCTCAGGGTCTGGTCCGGGCGTGGCTTCTCATGGTGGGGGGATTTGGTGATAGAGTTGCTCACTGCTGCGCCATCACTCCTTTTGAATGCCGTGGTATTTTGCACTTCCCTTCACCACTTGTACATTTTTAGTTTGCCTCTTTTTCTTGATTTGGTGTGTATGAATGTGTGGCACGGAGCGTAGTGAGTGCTCTGTTCCAGCCCCTTAGTCCTCCATCGTTGTTGTGGCCGCTACTGGCCAGCCCTGAGTATGGCTTTCTCTCTTTCTGGTTCGCATTGGAGCACATAGATTATAATTGGTATTTTTAAATGATTATATTCAATACAATGAAATAAATATATATATATATATATATATATGTTCCGATTTTTTAAGTCTCATTACGCCAAATAAATTGCTAAAAATTGTATAATTTGTGTCTAGTCAATTACTTGTTGCATGCCACCATCATTCTCAGGATCGCGCGCGGTCACATATTCTCAAATGACCCATTTATCACAGAGTTCGGGCTTGTGTAATGTTCCCCCTCTAACCTACCCATCTTGTATTCCTCCCTGCTGCCTCCGGGCTGCTGGATTCATCTAAAGTTCCTGAACAGAAGAAAAAAAAAGGGAGCTGCTTCCCCCACCCCCCCCCCCCGCCGAGGACTCCCGCGTTGAATCTCCGCAGGCTTGTTATCCCTGTCAGAACGAGTCCCCCCCTCCAGATTAAAGACCATCGGCCCCCTCGTACAACCGCGCTTCTAATGCGTGACGCCTGTGCTTCATGCGGCACGTCAAACACTGCCATCTGCTCTCAAGCCACGCCTCCTTTTAATTCCAACGCGAGGCATGGTCCCCGGACGCGTGGACGCTGGGTGGATGATGTACCTGCAGCCGCTGCACCCGATTGCCCCCGACACTCTATTCCCATGCAGTCGGCATGTGGTTGGTGGGTTACACGTTGTCTATGAGGAGTGTGAATGGTGCTCCGGAGTCGTACAGCAGCTTGCAGCTATGCGTGCAAACCTTTTAAAAAGTCACGGCCGTGCACGTGTTTGGCTTCTCTGCCGCGGGCGGCTCTGCAACAACGGCGATTCGTGAAAAGAGGCCCTTCATCTCACAAACACCAACCCGCCATATGCTTGTTCCCACGCTCGGGGAGTTGAAACAACACAAACAAGCAAGCAAATGGTCAAAAATCAACACGCGGTCCGATGCGGGAGGAAGCTGCGGGGGGGGGGGGGGGGGGTGAATGACTCAGCCTACAGGGGAACAAACTGTTTTATTTATTCCTTCCAAACAGCTCCGAAGTGAAGGCGGCGCCGCGGGGGGCCAAACCCTGCTTTTAAGCCCCCGATGGGGCTGAGCGCGGCGTATGCGAGCAACGCAGTCCCTCAGGTAAACAAAGCGCCTCTGCGGTCGTTTTACGGGACAACCATCTGTGGTGGATTACCGGGAGCCACAGATGGAGAAAGTCAGGACACAGCGCTAAATGATCCCAAGACAACATAAACAGCAAGTCTGCTGAAGTGAATTCAACGAGTTCTGGGGATGAGAGCTCTCGTATTAAGCCGGTACAAACTTGAAGAACTCGATGATACCGAGACACAAAGGAGGAGACCAGAACAAAGACTTCGGAGAATAGAGATTTATATATTTACTAAACTAATTATAACATTTTTAAACACAATGTTACAATTTGGATGAAGACAATTATATTTTTCTGTCTTCTACAACCTTAATGCGAAAGAGGAAAATCTTTTGTGGAAAACAAATATTTAACACCGTCTTGAACTTTTACCAGAGGGAAGCTGTGTGAGGACCTTTAAGTGACAGAGAAAAAAAAAGAAAGAGATTATTTAAAAGTTGAAAGCAGTCCAGTAAGCAGGAGCAGATAAAAGAGGCCGTGATCAAGAGGAAACTAAAAACCTGGGAGAGTGGGAGAGAAAAGCAGCAAAGAGCCAACAGAAGTCACCAAAGTCTCCTCAGGTGTCTCCTCCATGTGGCTTTTATCTCTTTGTCCTTTGTCCTCTGTCCGTCTCGTTGATATTTGCGTTGAAATCTCCCTTGCTTCCCAGTTCCTTTCTCTCCCTTCTGCCTTCAGCGCGTCTCCGATCCTCAAACCGCATCGCGTCCTTCATGTCTTGAATTCTGTTAAAGTCGGGGGCGTAACGTCTCCTCACTCCCAAATGTCAAACAACGCCACGGAGCTGATCTCGGATCTGATACGGAACGCGCTCTGGAGACACAAACGACTCGACTCAAAGGAGGAGATAACGGCATTAGTGGTAATTCATCGTTCCTCCTCCTCCACATCAAATGATGAGTTTCAACATTTTATGGAGGACTTTTTTTTCTTCTTTTTTTTAATGGAGGAAAAGATTTTACCGGCAAAAAATGTCACAAGTGAAGCAGAAGTTCTGAAATCATCGGGTCTGTTTGAGCAAGTCAAGGGCGGAATCCACTTGAATAAGACTACCATTGTCAAGAGGAAGTCGAATGAATGAACGGACTCGGCCTGTGTTCTAACGATATCAACACAGAAGACACTCGTGTCCACACTTATAAATGTATTCAGGGGGAAAACCTGAAAGCCGCACGCTGGATTTCTCATTTCTGCTCCCTCCGTTGTGTGAGAGCTTCAGAAAGCCATGAAAGCTGAAGGAGGCCTTTGATGTTCAATGTAGATCTCATTGCACCTTCTGTGACAAAAAGCCCACTCGGTGATCCATTCACATCCTCGCACTCATTTAGGTGCACACACACACACACACACACACACTTCCACGGTGGGATGTTTGGGTAGATTTACTCACTGCACTTTCAGCTTGTGAGGCTTTACAATGTGTGCAGGTTTTAAAAAAAGGAGCTTTAAGTTAATGCGAGACCCGCATAGATGCCGCCTCGTGGAGCTGCTCGTTACAACATTCCAATAACAATGAGATTTTTCTCTCTCTCCACTTCTATAACAAATGTCCTTTTTTATTATTTTTTTGTACCCTTTCTTATCAAAGAAAGTGACATTTCAGACGTAGCCGATGTCTACTAATCCATACGTTTCATCTAACCCGCCACCCTGTCTCCACTGTGTGATAGGGGGAGGACCCAAAGAGAAATGCGGCTTGGATGTTTGATTAAAAGCAGACCACCGGGTTGACCACTGATGTCATTTCAAATGCCAGGTGTCTCGAAATGAAAACATTTCATCTTTGGATCTCAGAACTGGCTTTCATGTGGTCTGACATCTTCATACATCTCCTGTAAATGACTTCACGAACCATCGAGACCTCTCGGGCCGCCTTGGACGAGTCTGCTAACCGACAAAAAAAACCAGACACGGAGAGGCAGCATCCTGCTTCCATGCACCAAATGATGCATCAAACATCTTCTTACTTTTATCAATATTTAAATCATGCAATGAGACATATGAAATTCTATAGTAATCCCAACTCAATGAGATATTCCTTTTGCAGTGGAAATAAGATTGAATATTTAGTGTGATGTTTTAAGCACTGCTTTTCTTCTTGCATATTCATATATATATATATATATATATATATACACTCACCGGCCACTTTATTAGGTACACCTGTCCAACTGCTCGTTAACACTTAATTTCTAAGCAGCCAATCATATGGCGGCAACTCAGTGCATTTAGGCATGTAGACATTGTCAAGACAATCTCCTGCAGTTCAAACCGAGCATCAGTATGGGGAAGAAAGGTGATTTGAGTGACTTTGAACGTGGCATGATTGTTGGTGCCAGAAGGGCTGGTCTGAGTATTTCAGAAACTGCTAATCTACTGGGATTTTCACGCACAACCATCTCTAGGGTTTACAGAGAATGGTCCGAAAAAGAAAAAACATCCAGTGAGCGGCAGTTCTGTGGGCGGAAATGCCTTGTTGATGCCAGAGGTCAGAGGAGAATGGCCAGACTGGTTCGAGCTGATAGAAGGGCAACAGTGACTCAAATAACCACCCGTTACAACCAAGGTGGGCATAAGAGCATCTCTGAACGCACAGTACGTCGAACTTTGAGGCAGATGGGCTACAGCAGCAGAAGACCACACCGGGTGCCACTCCTTTCAGCTAAGAACAGGAAACTGAGGCTACAATTTGCACAAGATCATCGAAATTGGACAATAGAAGATTGGAAAAACGTTGCCTGGTCTGATGAGTCTCGATTTCTGCTGCGACATTCGGATGGTAGGGTCAGAATTTGGCGTCTACAACATGAAAGCATGGATCCATCCTGCCTTGTATCAACGGTTCAGGCTGGTGGTGGTGGTGTCATGGTGTGGGGAATATTTTCTTGGCACTCTTTGGGCCCCTTGGTACCAATTGAGCATCGTTGCAACGCCACAGCCTACCTGAGTATTGTTGCTGACCATGTCCATCCCTTTATGACCACAATGTACCCAACTTCTGATGGCTACTTTCAGCAGGATAATGCGCCATGTCATAAAGCTGGAATCATCTCAGACTGGTTTCTTGAACATGACAATGAGTTCGCTGTACTCAAATGGCCTCCACAATCACCAGATCTCAATCCAATAGAGCATCTTTGGGATGTGGTGGAACGGGAGATTCGCATCATGGATGTGCAGCCGACAAATCTGCGGCAACTGTGTGATGCCATCATGTCAATATGGACCAAACTCCCTGAGGAATGCTTCCAGCACCTTGTTGAATCTATGCCACGAAGAATTGAGGCAGTTCTGAAGGCAAAAGGGGGTCCAACCCGTTACTAGCATGGGGTACCTAATAAAGTGGCCGGTGAGTGTATATTTGAAGCAATATTAGACAAAAACTACTGCAGTGCAGACCTCTTGCTATGTACTTTTACTGCCCACATTGTCTTAAGTAGTTCTGTGCCCCTTGTGATCGGACGTCGACTTCACTTCTCAGACCGGTCAAATGAATAGTGTCCTTTCAAAATAAACCTCCGGGTTCACAGGAAAAACAAGAGGGCTTCACTGCAGGTTGAATCGGGGGGGGAACAGCTTCACAAATCCATTCCAACACGCCCCAGATAGATTTCAGTCCAACACGGTCATCTGACTCACTCATTTAGAAGTGAAATCCGATAGTTATTACCCAGAGAATCCACTTCACCCAAGAGCCATTTCCTGGTTTCATCATAGATATGCACATATATTGGGTTTATCTTTGAATGCAGCTCATGTAGCCTCATAAAGTGAGCGAAATGCGATACCTACAGTATATCAAGGTATTGCATTGTGTGTGAATACAGTATGTTCAATAAATGCACGCTTTAGCAGCCGGATCACGTCTCCGCTGAAATGTAAAGCTTCACTCTGACGGCTCGCTGTCTGTCTGAAGAGAGAGAGAGACGCATCAAGTTTCCACATGATGTCTGCATAATTTCCTCCGCCTCAAGACTTTTGATCTGATCTACTGTCAATACATCAAATCCAACAACCACAGCTTTTCCCTCTCCCCAGCAGAAGGCCTGAACAGATGAGGCGATAAACAGCGCATGATGCCACTGCAGTTACAAAGTTATTCACGTCACTGATCAGAGTTCAGTCGGTTCAGGAAAGCTGAATAATCACTGAGCCTCGCTGTCCAAACAACACTTTGTCTCTTGGGACTGACCCCCCCGGGTCTTTGCTATGTCATCATACAGTTGATGGAAAGCCTACCTGTCTAAGCACTGAGGTGATGACATGTTCATATCTGACTTTGAATCTCTTCACCTTCATCTGCAGATCCATCGATTAGTGCCTTTGCAGTTCTTCATAATGGAGTTATAATGTGAATATGTAATGATTCATACCGAGTAGTAATGATCATTTACTGAGTGGATCGACTGTGTAGGAGATTATAAAAGTATGGAGGACATACAGGAACTTAGGGCTCTGAACGGAATAAGAGATTTTTGACTGCGCAATCATCTATTTTTCGGTGACAGGGTGTTGGTTTTTGTTGGATTTTGCAGTTGGTGTAAAAGTGAGCACATCAGAAAATGGTTGGAATAACACAAAGCAACTAATTAAAAGGAGAAAAAAAAATGAATTAGTAAAATTAGAGATATTCCACATTGGGGCAGACAGGAAAATGTACCTACCATCCAGTGAATTACATATTATACAATATGAAGAAAAACCCTTTAAACTGAAAAGTTCAGTCTGTGAGATGTAAATGGTGGTTTTTAAATGAGGTGATTTATGCACCTCACAGTGAAGCAGCCTGGAGCCACCAAGGGTAAAATGTTAATGGACCAATGACATCTGATCCAAATCCCACTGGAATCCATTGAACAGTGTTTGCTATGTATTGCATGCAAATGCTATGTTCATATTTTTTCTTCTTTTTTTTTTAAAGGATAAAACATTTACACGAGTCAATAGTGTTTGATGTGGGTCGTTTTTTTTTAGGGGAAATTCAAGAACCGCGGTTTGATGTTTCAATGACCGAAAAAGAAAGGAAAAGAGGAAGGTGCTCCGAGGGGAGGAAGAGGAGAACAGAGAGTTTAACAGAGAAGACCAACAGGATGCTCGGAGGCGGAGAAAAGTCAGCCATGACGCTTCTACTGCGTGTTACACACACACACACACACACACACACACACACACACACACACACAGGATTGGTTGCTGTGGTTCAGTGTTTCGACGACTTTGACAAGCGAGGGGAACGTGCTCGTCATTTCAATTTTCTCAACATCCGGATGAAATAGATTGCATCACAAGTAAAAGTAAAACCTCTCTCTTAAAATGCTATTTACATTAAACTCAACACAGAATTTGACAACTGCCACCAATCAGTGTGATGAAGGGAAGCAGACCGCGTTTCCTCCAGATGCCTCCCAGTGTGAATCTGCTCGACTTCCATCCGCAAGGACGAAGGCGGCGGGGAAGATGTAGCGGATGATATTAAAATGAATAACCCTTCACATTAGGTACTTTTAAAGTCCTTCTTCCATCTCAAACTGGATGCAGTAAGCTCCGATACAAACAAAACCCCCCTACTGTGATCTCATCAAAAGTATCAGAGGTTTCAATAACGTGTTGTTTGATTCTTCCAAATAGAAATAATTACTGTCAAACGTTATTTCAGCATTGATTCACATACGATGTGAATCTCTCTCTCTCGCGCTCTTTTCATCTCATCGCTGGCGCAGGAGCGTTGGCACAAACAAGGTCGTTGGACGTCGTCCTGAACTCCGTCCCACACGGATCAGAAGTCCGTCCAGAGGGTCCGAGCGGGGGGGCGGGGGGGACGCCGGACAATCAGCGCGGAGTAACCCGTCTCCGGCCTCCCACTGCGGGGCCGTAATTAGACGTCGTTAACAAAGAATCGTTGAAACGCCAGGAGGTCGTCGACTGAAAATGTCAAGGGGAAGGTCGAGGGGTCGGCGCAGGAATGGAAGCGCGCACTTTGCGTGTCGCTGAGGGCTTTTATCACCACCACAATTATTTCAAATGGCAGCATTGAGTTCCACCCAAAGTAATTATAACAACTCCATTCGAGTGACAAAAGGTGGGGACCAACGAGTTCAGATCCAATGGAAAAAAAAAAAAAAAAGAAGGACACCCTATCGAGGTCTTTGGATTTATTGGAATAAGCATATTTACTTGTGGGAAAGAAATGGACATGACGGATAGAGGACTGATAAAAAGCATTAACCTTTCTAATAAGAAAAAGCTATTTCTGTTGGTAAAATGAAACCAAATCAAAGGCCTCCTCCTTGTGCTACACCGAGGCTGCTGATGCCCTCCACTGGCTTTAATGGTGGACACCTGAGTGTAATAGTGTGTGCATGTGTGTGTGTGTGTGTAGGTGCGCAACCTCGTGTCGTGCGCCTGTCTCTCTGAACCCTCTTTGTGGGTCACGTCCACTGCCGAGGTCTCTCCTGATGACACATGACATTAAAACAACACACCCTGATGTGATACGACCCGCGGGGGGGGGGAGAGAGAGAGAGAGAGAGAGAGAGAGAGAGAGCCTGTGGACCTGTCGCCGTGACTACAGAGACGTACACCGACATACGGAGACATAGCGCTGAGCAATGAGAAATATCCATCTGAATCGGACAATGAAAGACACAATGTGACATTTTGAAGCGCGAGGCCCACAGGCCGCTGGAAGCTGGAGAACATGGTGCTGGACGTGGCTCAGTGTGTGTGTGTGTGTGTGTGTGTTTTATATTAAGCCGTTTCCTCTCATCCCGCCTCTTATCGCTCCGCCGTTTAATGTGAACTCTCCCCCAATCTCCCTCTCCCTCTCCTCTACCCGCCTCTCTCTCCCTCCCTCTCTCTTCCTCCCTCCCTCTCTCCCTCTCCCTCTCTCTCTCTCCATCAGGGGGCCCGGCAGCTCTGATCAGGTGATGCTGCGCTTGACTCATTTCCTTTGAGAATCAATGGCCACATTCAATCAAATGGCTGGAAGCCAAGGACTTTAGTGAGGCTGGAGGGGGGGAGGGGGGGGGTGAAACGAGACTCCCTCCCGGTCAAAAAAAAAAAAAAACACAGAACACTTTCCCATCAGTGGCAACAAATACCTGTTTAGTGTTCACATGAAATTATAATGACTGAATGGAACAAAATAAAATCGAATCCACAAGTGCTCACGACCAAAGGATGCAGAGTGCATTCGAGTATTTGTTTCCTTAATGACGCGCTAAATGTCCCACATTCAGAACCAAATGACAGCCGGCTGTTTTACAAAAACAGCCTCGGGGGCGTTGCATATTTTCACGCTGCTCTGCGTTTTCATTTTCAAAATGATCATGTGATAACATCAGGATCCCGGGACATTTTTTTTTTCTACTCCATTTTTTAGATGCCTTTTAAAAAGCGGCCAGTGGAAGTACTGTAGCTATACTGTTAATGAACGTTTTGGTCTTTTTTTTAGAGAGGTGCTACTATTACTTTTCACTTCCCAAAAATGCAGCCAAGCATCAGGGAGTTTGATGATAACGGCCCTCGTTCTCTCACACACCGCCGTCGCCCTTCACTCAGGCGGACACCGCAAAACACAGGGAACCCACGCGAGGACCTGCACTGTAATTGCACAGCGCGTCGAGACGCAGATGCTGGGTAATCGCACGGGACGCAGGACGCAGAAGTGACGCGGCGTTCATCTGAGGGAGCGAAATGATGCTGCTGCGAGTCTCCATCCATCCCCAATCAGGAGCAAAGATCAGCAGCCACATCGGTGGATGGGCACGTGCAAATGCTCTGGCTGAGGTTGGGGGTGTGGGGGAGAGGGGAGGTGTGTGTGTGTGTGTGTGTGGGGGGGGGGGACGGGCAGCGGGGCAGGAGCTGGCAGCTTTGATATGCACACGAGCCCCGGAGGAGGAAGATGAGAATTCGAGATCAAACACAACAGTTTCTCACCTCGTTCTAACTGATAGAGAAACTGCTGCGGGGTGAATGGGTGAATGGATGGATGGATGGATGGATGGATGGATGGGTTATCAAACGTAAGCAGTATTTCTGAAGGCAGAAGGACAGTGCACTGAGTTAATACATTTAAGAAGTAGAGGTTTGTGCTTTGGACCGAGCTAATGTTAACTGTGCCGAGGTCCGTTTGGTTCAACTCACTCTGAAGTTTCAGCTCTTTCGGCTTTAGATTTCTAAAAAGGGAAACATCACTGTGGTGGCGGGCGTGGTTTCGGCTCGGCTGCAGAGGGAGAGAGAGGGGGAGTGGCTCGGGGAACAGTGCCAGGTGGAAACACTTGGCAACCAGCTGGGGGGAATTAACGGGTCTCCTCTCGCCCCTATAAACAGTGAGGCGAGCGAGGAGGGAGAGAGGAGACGGACCGACCGACCGAGCGAACGAATTAATTGATGAATTGTGCGAATAAAAAGCATTTTGTGAAACCCACCACCCTGCGGTCCTGTGCCGTGTCTTCAACCCCACGCACCCACACCGTACAGTGGCGCCCAACTAGGTATGGAACCCGGCGATCAGCAGGCGGAGGGGATGGCGCAGCCGGCGATCGCGCTCGGGCGGATGCTGGGAGAGATCGCCGCGATGCAGCGGGAGCAGGCCGAGGTCAACCGGCACTTTCTGGGGGCGCTCCAAGCCCAGTCGGATCGGCAGACCCGGGTGTTGGAGCAGCTGGTGGCCCGGCCAGCCGCGGCAGCACCGGTACCGGGTCCCCCGGCGTACGCGGGGGTGGTGCTGCATAAAATGACGCCGGCGGACGAGGTACAGTCGTACCTGGAAATGTTCGAGGCGATGGCGGAGGCATGCGGGTGGCCGGCGGACGAACGGGCAATCCGCCTGCTGCCACTACTGACCGGAGAGGCGCAGACAGCTGCCCTGGGTCTGCCGCCCGGGGCAAGACAGGACTACGCCGGGGTAAAGAGGGCCATCATGGACCGGCTGGGGCTCTCCCCCGAGGACCACAGGCGGCGTTTCCGGGAGGCGAGGCTGGGTCCGGAGGACCGTCCGTTCGCCTTTGCTCAGCGGCTACGGGACGCGGCCAACAGGTGGCTGCAGCCGGAGGGCGCGGGTGGCGCACCGGCGGTGGTGGAGAAGGTGGTGACGGAGCAGTTTCTGCGGGGGCTCCCGCCGCGGACCTCGTCGTGGGTCCAGTACCACCGTCCGGCGACGTTGGAGGCCGCGGTCACCCTGGCAGAGGATCACCTGGCGGTCCACCCCGGCGGACGGGGCGACGCCGGGCGCCCGCCCGCGCCGCCGCAGCCGGTCCCCACGCCGCGAAGGAGGACCCAGCAGCCGGCGGCAGGGTGGCCCTTGCCGACGCCGCGGTCACCAGCTCGTACCAGGGGGGCCGACCACGCAGCACCGACCGGGGCCGGCACTCTTCCTGACCCACTCGGAGGTTCTCAAACGCCAGGGCAGGAGTGCTGGAAGTGTGGGCAGCCCGGCCATCTGCGGAGGGAGTGCCCGCTGATGGAGGTGGGGCAGGTGATCCGGGTTGCCGGCGCTCCATCACCCTCCCCCGGCCCGGGAGCGACGTACCGCGTTCCGGTAAGAATCCAGGGGGGTACACGCCAGGCGATGGTGGATTCGGGCTGTTCGCAGTCCATGATACACCAGAGCCTGGTTCGGCCAGGGGCATTGGTAGAAGCGTCGCGGGTGAAAATAAGGTGTGTGCACGGGGACATTCACGAGTATCCCATAGTGTCCGTCGAACTTCGGTTCAGGGGAAAAAAATATAGAATAAAGGTCGCGGTTAGCTCCCACCTGACGCACCCCGTAATTTTGGGAACGGATTGGGAGGGATTTAACACGCTAATGGGGCAGGCTGCGGGGGTGCGTTCACGACCGACAGGGACATGCGGTATGTGTGCGGTGCTCAGCGGTGACGCGAGGTCGTCCGACGCCGCCGGGGAAGAGGGGGAACCGGCGGAGCCTCCCGAGGAGACCCCGGCGGTTCCCGAGTTCCGCTCCATGGAAGATTTTCCACTCGAGCAGTCTCGTGACGATACTCTACGCTCAGCCTACGACCAAGTGATAAGAATTGATGGTCATTTGGTGCGCCCTGACGCAGCACAGTCGTACCCGCACTTCTCATTGATTAGGGACAGACTGTATAGAGTGAGTCGTGACACTCGAACAGGGCAGGAAAACACCCAGTTGTTAGTACCGAAAAGCCGCCGGGAAATGGTTTTCCAGGCGGCTCACTATAATCCGATGGCGGGTCACATGGGATACGGGAAAACACTAGACCGGATAATGGCCCGATTTTATTGGCCAGGCATCCGGGCGGACGCGCGCCGCTGGTGTGCGTCCTGCCCGGAGTGTCAATTGGTTAATTCACCAGCCATACCACGTGCCCCGCTGCGGCCGCTACCGTTGGTGGAGGTTCCGTTCGAGCGCATCGGCATGGACCTCATCGGGCCATTTCACCGGAGCGCACGCGGATACCGCTTTGTGTTAGTCCTCATGGATTACGCAACCCGGTATCCGGAGGCAGTGCCATTGCGCAATATCTCTGCAAAGAGCGTCGCGCAGGCTCTGTTTCAGGTCATCTCCCGGGTTGGAATCCCGAAAGAGATTCTAACAGACCAGGGCACCTCGTTCATGTCGCGCACACTGGGAGAACTTTACGGGTTACTGGGCATTAAGTCCGTCCGCACGAGTGTGTACCACCCCCAGACCGACGGGTTGGTAGAGCGGATGAATAGGACGCTGAAGTCCATGATTCGTAAATTTATTAGCGACGATGAACGTAATTGGGACAAATGGCTTGACCCTCTGTTGTTTGCAGTCCGGGAGGTCCCCCAGGCCTCCACGGGATTTTCTCCCTTTGAGCTTCTGTTTGGCAGGTCACCAAGAGGGGTGCTGGACCTTATTAAAGAAAGCTGGGAGGAAGGTCCGAGCCCCGGAAAGAACGAGATCCAGTACGTCCTGGACCTGCGAGCAAAGCTCCACACACTGGGGAGGATGTCACGGGAGAATTTGCTCCAGGCCCAGGAACGACAACAACGGCTGTACAACAGAGGGGCCAAGCTGCGAGAATTCACACCGGGAGAAAAGGTACTTGTATTACTTCCCTCTTCCAACTCAAAACTCCTGGCTAAGTGGCAAGGGCCCTTCGAGGTCACACGCCGGGTGGGGGATGTTGATTATGAGGTGGTGCGGTCTGACAGGGGCGGGGCTACACAAATATACCACCTCAACCTCCTGAAACCCTGGAGGGAGGCGGAGTCTGTTTCTCTGATTTCCACAGTATCGGAAAGAGAGGACCTGGGGCCGGAGGTGCCAAAAGCGGCTAATCCCACCCCGCTCCCGTGTGAGGGTCATCTCTCTGAGGACCAGAGAGCGGACATTGCCCAGTTGCAGAAGCGGTTTGCTGATGTGTTCTCCCCCCGGCCAGGCCGCACCGACCTGATAATGCACCGAATCGAGACACCCCCGGGGGTGACGGTGAGGTCACGACCCTACAGACTACCCGAACACAAAAGAAAAGTGGTTCGGGAGGAATTAGCGGCTATGTTGGAGATGGGGGTAATAGAAGAGTCCAACAGCGCCTGGTGCAGCCCCATCGTTCTGGTGGCCAAGAAGGATGGGACTGTGCGGTTCTGCGTGGACTACCGCAAGGTAAACGACGTGTCACGATTCGACGCCTACCCAATGCCCCGGGTCGACGAACTCCTGGACCGGCTGGGCACTGCACGTTTTTTTACGACCCTGGATTTAACTAAGGGCTACTGGCAGATTCCCCTGTCTTCAGAGTCCAGAGAGAAAACGGCTTTCTCCACTCCGTATGGTTTGTACCAATTCACCATGCTTCCCTTCGGCTTGTTCGGTGCCCCGGCCACGTTCCAGCGCCTCATGGACCGGGTGCTGCGTCCGCATGCCTCATATGCGGCCGCGTACCTGGACGATGTAATCATCCACAGCACCACCTGGGCGGAGCATGTGCGGCGGGTGGACGCGGTGCTGGAGTCGCTGAGGCGGGCCGGGCTCACCGCCAACCCGGGGAAGTGTGCAGTTGGACGGAGGGAGGTACGGTATCTGGGGTACCACTTGGGGGGTGGGCAGGTGCGTCCTCAGGTGGACAAGACGGCAGCTATTGCAGCCTGCCCGCGCCCTAAGACAAAAAAAGAGGTGAGGCGGTTTTTGGGGCTGGCGGGTTACTACAGACGGTTCATCGCCGGCTTTGCGGACCTCGCCAGCCCCTTGACCGACCTGACCCGGAAAGGTGCGTCAGATCCGGTCCAGTGGTCGGAGCAGTGCCAGCGGGCGTTTGAGAAGGTAAAACAGACTCTCTGTGGGGAGCCACTCCTCCACACACCTAACTTTTCTCTCCCGTTTGTTCTGCAGACCGACGCGTCGGACAGAGGGCTGGGGGCCGTTTTGTCCCAGGAGGTGGAGGGGGTCGATCGCCCCGTTGTCTACATCAGCCGGAAGCTATCGGAGAGGGAGGCCAGGTACAGCACGGTGGAAAAGGAGTGCCTGGCCATCCGGTGGGCGGTGGGCTCCCTGCGCTACTACCTCCTGGGACGCTCATTCACCCTCTGTTCGGACCACGCCCCGCTCCAATGGCTCCACCGCATGAAGGATACTAACGCCCGGATCACTCGGTGGTATCTGGCCATGCAGCCTTTTAACTTCAAGGTGGTCCATAGGCCGGGGACGCAGATGGTCGTGGCGGACTTCCTCTCCCGCCCTCTCGAGGGAGGGGGGGGGGAGTAAGCTAGGCCGGACGGCTCCCCGGCCTAAGTCGGGCGGTGGGGGTATGTGGTGGCGGGCGTGGTTTCGGCTCGGCTGCAGAGGGAGAGAGAGGGGGAGTGGCTCGGGGAACAGTGCCAGGTGGAAACACTTGGCAACCAGCTGGGGGGAATTAACGGGTCTCCTCTCGCCCCTATAAACAGTGAGGCGAGCGAGGAGGGAGAGAGGAGACGGACCGACCGACCGAGCGAACGAATTAATTGATGAATTGTGCGAATAAAAAGCATTTTGTGAAACCCACCACCCTGCGGTCCTGTGCCGTGTCTTCAACCCCACGCACCCACACCGTACAATCACCTACTTTCCTCTGCATTGTGTCACAATGAGAACATGGGGCACTCTGGGAAACCTTCAATCACCTTCTCAGTACAAACAAATGAAGGATGAGAGAGAGAGAGAGGCTAACAGATGACAGAACCCCTCTTCATCACCAACGTTCCTGCTTCAACACACATAGACACGCCCCCCCCCCCCCCCCCCCCCGCCCCCCTCTGTCCATCGGACCTGGGGGGGCCGATTGCATTGAACCCGTTGACGTCCTGTGCAGGTGTCTTGCATTGTTTCCTGTTGAACCTGCTTCGTGAGGTGAGGAGGCAGAGAGGACAGTGGGAGGGGACAGTGGGAGGGGACAGTGGGAGGGCACAGCGATCATCCCTGAGGGTGTGGGGGACTTTATAAACATAATCAATAAATGTCAAAGGCATCTTGTTCAAGTTTGGTGCAGGTCAACGTTCAGCATGCTAATGATGACCGAGCTTTTCTTACATTTATTCTGAAACCAATATGAGGCCAGCATGACAAACCACGCATGAACAGAAATGTTGATTACTATTTGGATGAAGGTCTGATTTACAGACTGATCTAGTCGTTACCGACTGATGAGTGAAAGCAACGGAAAGCTTATTTTTTAAAGGTTTGAAGCGAAGAGCAGCAGGATGGTGAAGTGATGCGCCACAAGGAACTCTGGGACTAAAACCTCCTCCTCCAAGGTCATGGACGTGATGATGATGAATTCGGCAACAAACCCCCCGATGCCCACTGCTCTCGGGTTTCCATGGCGCGTCTTTTTTAATTGGAACATATTTCAACTTGAGATAAAAACTTGAAACAAATTGCTTCGTGTAACATTGTGAGGACCTTCAACAAAAAAAAGTTGTTTAAGAACTTTGAATTCCTCACATAAACCACGCCTCGCTGAGCCGCATGGAATATTTGATATGCTAAAAACTACAGGCAAAATGTATGAGAGGACTTTACATCCCAAGAAGCCTCCTCTTGGACCGACTGAAACATCTCTTCTTCTGTAGATCAGATAGAACCAGACCTGTAAAACCGGTGAACTCTGCAGCTCTCCAGTAGTCCATTAAACAAGTAAAATCTCTCATAGGTGGACAATCCTGAATGTGTGTGTGTGTGTGTAGAGGTGTTATGTTATAAGAGCATTTCACCCACTTCTCCTCAGTGTACTGGAGTAATGGTATCAGAGGACACGCTGTGCTTCTTATTCATCAGGATATTCAAGGGAAAGAAAGTCTCCTGATGAACCAATTTGGAACATTTCAAAGAAATATCTTAGTTATGCAAGAGGAGCTGTTGTGAACCACTGATAGGATTTAATGTGTTTTTCTTTAACAACTACACAGTTCAAGGTCTGAACAGATTTAAGACTGCACTGCATGCAATATGACGTCTCACACATAACGCAAATGACTCGGAACACCCACACAGAGAGAGGCAGTGTGACCCGAGCAGCGTAATCCTGAAGTTCTGACCTCTTAATCCCTCTTCACCCATTTCCAGAGGAAATAGTCAGACAGACTATAACTACTATATACTATAGTTAAAGCTCTCTGCACTGCGGGACTAAAGGTCTGTAACGACCCCGGGGAGGTGGTTTAGATTCCTCGTTTAGGCTTAAGTTCTTTAAATAAGGTGTTATTGAGGTGCAGTCCATTGGGGGTCCATTGGCTGTCCATTAGCGGCCCATTGGCGGCCCGTTGGCGGTCCTTTGGCGGGCCATTGGGGGCCCATTGGCGGTCCATTGGTGGCCTATTGGCGTTCCATTGGCGTTCCATTGGTGACCCATTGGCGGCCAATTGGCGGCCCATTGTCGTTCCATTGGCATCCCATTGGTGGCCCATTGGCGGCCCATTGGCATCCCATTGTCGTTCCATTGGCATCCCATTGGTGGCCTATTGGTGTTCCATTGGTGGCCCATTGGCGGCCCATTGTCGTTCCATTGGCATCCCATTGGTGGCCTATTGGTGTTCCATTGGTGGCCCATTGGCGGCCCATTGTCGTTCCATTGGCGGCCCATTGGTGGCCCATTGTCGTTCCATTGGCATCCCATTGGTGGCCCATTGGCGGCCCATTGGCATCCCATTGTCGTTCCATTGGCATCCCATTGGTGTTCCATTGGTGGCCCATTGGCGGCCCATTGTCGTTCCATTGGCATCCCATTGGTGGCCCATTGGCGGCCCATTGGCATCCCATTGTCGTTCCATTGGCATCCCATTGGTGGCCTATTGGTGTTCCATTGGTGGCCCATTGGTGGCCTATTGGTGTTCCATTGGTGGCCCATTGGCGGCCCATTGTCGTTCCATTGGCGGCCCATTGGTGGGGAGCGACTCCCCAAGACGAAGACCATCGCCACAAGAGAGATGAAGCCCAGAATCCCCTGCTCTCAGATCTGGTCTCACCTGTGCACAATTACCAGCTAGACCTTCGAAGCCACCTGACAATACGTTTAATCTATGTCCCTTGTGATGGAGGGTTAAAAATATATCAGGAATATATATAAAGATGAATATACTGTATAAAATAAATATCACACTTTGTATAAAACCCTGTGAAAAAAAGTTGGATTCGAAGATCTCATTCCCAGTGAAAATGGCAGAATGTCAAAGGTCCGATGAGGTTTACCATGCAGCCCCGCTTGGCTGAAAGCAAAAACTCCTCGCATACCGATGAGATTTCATCTCAGGTCACGGGAGAATCTGAAATAGTGGTATTAATAATGGAGCATTTTAAGATCTGTGAGGCCGTGCGGGAAGACACACGAGACGAAGGGAGGTCGTCTGCCTCCATATTTCATCACGACAGCACGGGCCTGAACATACGGATGCTTCCCAGAGACAATATTTGAACGTCGGTGGTCTCGAATTACGGGGCAACGCGCTACATTCTCGGTAAATGTCAGAGCAGCGTCCTCTCCGGAGGCTAAATGCGGATCAAGAGGGCCCGATAATTGAGCTGGCAGCATGTGCTGTACAGTTTACACGGAGCTCCCAGGCAGCCCTGAACGCCTCTCTCCAGCACAGAGCCCCGGTGATTCATGGGAAACGGCGAATTCACAGCCAGTTGGAAGGGTACCAGGTGATCTACGAGGGGGCCGCGAGTGGATGTGAGGTGTTGTTAGATGGATGGAGAAAAAAAAGAGCATTTGTTAGCGCCGCTGTATGAACTTCTCTTACTTCTCATTTTGCTTAAAACGATGCCAGACGTTTGAATTCCAACAGAGACGAGTCTTCTTCAACTGCCTCGTGTCTCCATGAAGACCTTCTCTTTACAGTTGTCCTCTTAAATACTGGTGCAACTGGTTATCACGTGATGACGTTTGAATCAACACAAATGAATAAACCAGGTGTGGCGAAGCACTCTCCGTATCTAGGGTCACACAGTTCGTTCCTTTGCAATATTTAATCCAGGGAAAGGGTGTAACTAATATCCGGATATTAAAAGAAGGTTATTGGCTGAACTGAATCAAAAAAAGAGTCAAACTTTTTTAGACCTAATATTCTTCAGCAAACGTGCAGATATAACTGTGTGTAGTTGTGATCGTGTGCACTGAGGATCCTTCTAATGACTCACCGCACTTCATGTGGCTTGTTAATTAGCACTACATCTGCAGATTTAAAGCAGAAGTGACACTTTGATTGGTTGGCATGAAAGGCATAATTCTGTTTGACACAAATATTTTATTCCTTCTCAGATACTCAAATAAGTGGCTGCATGTGTTTTTCGGTTGTTTATAAATGTGTATTAAGCAAGAGAGTTTCAAGTGATCCATCGCTTATATGGAGAGTCTTTCTTAAGCAAGCAATCTATAAAAAAAAGAAGGCATTTTATATTCTGTACTGTGCAAAGTGATGCAAAGTAGAGCCAAATCCGAGTAGACATTTTAAAGCAGTGTAAGGGTCTTAAATGAAACAACATATTGGGATGGTGGGACAAATATGACCTGAATAAAACTCTCCAAAACAAGTGGCTGAGCTTCAAATAAGAGGTGGAAAGTCGTTACTTATTGCCTCTGATTAATGAGCCACT
This sequence comes from Pungitius pungitius, assembly GCF_949316345.1. Lineage (NCBI taxonomy): Eukaryota > Metazoa > Chordata > Actinopteri > Perciformes > Gasterosteidae > Pungitius > Pungitius pungitius. Next base: position 2,972,147 of record NC_084902.1, read on the forward strand.
TGATCAGCAAAAATCCCGTTTCAAAGACATAATTGAGGGAGGAGAAAGGAGGTCAACCATCCGTGGACTCGACCAAGTCACGGATGCCGTGGACAGAATGATTTTAAATGACTAAACATTCCACAGTTGTATCCAAAATCAGTTGAAGTACAAAGTAAAAGCTAATTGGTCCGATTCGAGGAGATGAACTGGTTCTAAAGAAAGGAAGCGGTCGACAGATCGGAGAAGCATCATTAAGGCGCTTCTACAATGCGACGCACAAACAAATGAAGCTGAAATGGGAACTAAAGAAATTGATGGAATCAATGTCATGTTCTGCGTGTGAAGCCAGCGATACTTTCCATCTAGATAAGTAAGTTCATAGAATAAAAAGCAATATTTAGCAACAACTATTGGATGAATCAAAGTGCATGGCCTTCGGATACAGCGAGTCCTGCCAGGGACTTTAACCAGTAAAAATAGTGATTCTCTGTTTCCCAGCTAAACAATCACAGTATTTTTCATTATTTTCTTCTCAGCTTGACACCAACATTTCATCTAATTTCTATTTGTCTTCCTGGAAGAAATAACCAAGGCTGAGTTTCTCCTTAATAAAGCTTTCTTCATAACAGACAGTCTGACTATCAACACAAACACACACACAAAGACCCCCCCCGGATCCACCTGCTGGACCACCCCCCCCTTTAGCTAGTTTATTCACTCCACGAGTCAGAGGGGTCAGAGGGGGGCAACAGCCTCTCACAGCAAAAAACTGGAGACGGACTGTGATGCTTGAAAAGGAGACACTTTGGGTTGCCAGGTCTTAGATGACGCGCACACACACGCACACACACGCACACACACACACGCACACACACGCACACACACACACGCACACACACACACACCACAGCCTTTGAATCGGCGCTTTTCACTCGTTGTCGTCTTTGACCAAAAGCAAAGAGGAGCTCTTCCTCGTCAATGCCCCCCCCCCCCCCCGCCACCCTCCCTCCCTTCTTCTCGACGTTGCTCCCTCCCTGGTCCTCAGCGTAGGTAAGACGTGTGTGAAAAATGAGAGCAATACAGGTTCCTCTGATTACTAGAATGTCAGAGTGCGTGAGGAAACGGAGGCGCTGATGTGCTCATCAATCTGCGGGCGCCTGCGGGCTCTGCGCGTTATGAGCGGGTCGGACGCAGCATCGCTCACTCCAGGACTCTCTACAGGACCAGACGTTTGTTCAACACATCAGCTGCTCTCTCACTCTGCAACTAAAATGTTGGTCTCGCGCTAGTAGGCAGCATGTATATATTTTTTTAAAACAGAAGAAACAAAAAGGAACGTAAATATGAAATACATTCATTTACCGAGCCCTCCAGGTGTGGGAAACACACCTGGTGTGTTCAGAGACCGTGGGGATTATGGAAATTGGCAGTGTGATGCTCAACATGTAGTCATAAACACATCTAACAAGAAAATAAAAGGATGAGATAGTGTTGATTTTTTTATTGCTGCTACTTAATAGCATAATAAAATGAATATAAAAGCTACGGGATGGTAACGTGGAATTCCGTGTTTTTTCCGGTTTCTGAATCAAGCCCTTGTAGTATTTGAGGTAAGAACATTTATGTATTATTAGAATATGTACGATTTAGAATTTCTCCAGTTCAATGTGACAACTGGCAATTGCTGTGATGGACAACCGGACCTCTCTGAGCATTTTTTTAAATACCAGTGAACATCTGGGACCACGCGGATCCATTGAGGATCTTCAGGAAGTGGGAGTTTGTGTCTCCTCCCCGATGCACAGAGGGAGGAATCATCTAGCGACCCTCACTGCTCTTCTCCACGCAAACAAAAAGGTCAACAAAGAATTTGTTAAAGGTTAAACAGATCCATTGAATATTGACATAACCTCCTACTTTTGTGAATAAATGACTCTCCATAGAAAACATGTATCTATCCAGGCAGGGGACCCAGTTCTCACTGTGGATAATAAAATACAAGTCAATATGATTAGCACAAGACTTTGAATAATGCCGATGTGGTCCATGAAACTATGGTGGGCCTCCATTGGTCTCTCCTTCCACCCAGTGTGTGTGTGTGTGTGTGTGTGTGTGTGTGTGTGTGTGTGTTTACTATCCGCTACGAGTGAACACACATCGGCAAGCCATGACGAGTTTAACGGTACACAAGTAATGGGTTTTAAACAACACAAGAGTTCCATTAAAGAACTTTGACTTCTGAGCAGGCACAGCGACATGGGGGGGGGTTAGCCGTCTTAATACCATTCGGAGCTGGGGGGGGGGGACATTAAAGACAAAAGAGTTGGACGGCGCTCTGGGAAGCAGTGAGGCGCTACGAGCCAGATGAAGTGTGTGATATCAATTTATTATGCTAATGGGGCGGCTGCATTCCCAGAGCTGGAGCCCGGGTGAGGGGGGGGGCGCGCTCCCTGGACTCTGTGTGTGTGTGTGTGTGTGTGTGTGTTGGTTGGTTGCCTGGTAGAATACCTAAGTGAAGAGGACTGAAGTGAAGCGGAGGGCGAGCGAGACTGTGGACTGACTGCTAATATTATCATTACAGTGAAGACAGCCAAATCCCCTGTGTGTGTGTGTGTGTGTGTGTGTGTGTGTGTGTTTTGGGACGGCGTTAACCCCCCCAGCGCTGTGTTCGTTGACCACGTATGACGACGGATGGCGGTGAACAATCAACAAGAACACTGTTCGCACTTATAATTGGAGGAGATGATACGAATATGTCTGCTTTGGGTTCATAAAGTCTTGTATTCTAATAGTATAACTCATCATTTTTGTTGTTTATGTTCGATGTTTGAAAAGCCGTGAAAAAAAAAAGTGTGAAAAAAAGAGAGAGCATCACATCCAACCATTCATTTTAATATTCAACTAACCTTTTTTACTTGTATTGAGAGATTTCTAGTGTTAGAATAAAGTAGCGCTGAAAAGTAAAACATCAGAAATGTGATAGTTCCATTCATTTATTTCATTGGAGGTCAGCGTGCAGTGAATAAATATATAAATGCCATGTCTGATGGTACAAGTGCGCAGTTTATAAATCAATAAAGCAAAAATATCTTGACATCAAGTCGCAGAACTGTCTGAATTACAACAACTGCTCAACCAGAGAGCCACATCCCCCCCCCCCCCCCCCCAAACACAGACACACACCAAGTCGAAAAAGACTGAACCCTCGCTGTGCACAAGCCTCCCATCGCCGTCTAATTAGAGAGCAATCAGCGCACCACTAATCGCATTCTGGAGCCTATTTTTCCCCCATTTAACGGCATTCGGAGGTGGATTTAACGTCTGTGGATGGAAGGAGAGATTCTCTTAACCTGCGCCTCGCACACACACACACACACACACACACACACACACACACACACCAGAGTCTTACCTGACACAAAACAAGAGGAGAACACACTTTAAACGGGAGGTTTTTCACTTTGGAGTTAAAACGTGATCTTTGGCTTCAGAATGCACTCGGGGAGTCACATTCCTCACGGAGAGAACACGCTCGCGCCGCCGTTGACTGAACTGTGCCTTAAGGTGAGTCTGGAAAAACCAACCAATTGATTAAACACACACCCACACCTACACTGCTGTGTGTCTCACGCCGGCCTGCACTGCTGCAGTGAGTGGTGCGTCCTCTCGTTGAAATCACGTCTTTGCGTAGACCAGTTCATTCATCCATTATTATGATAATCTTAATGATGTTATCGTCTCTCTGTCAACCTCACGTTACAACGTGACATTATCAAGAAATGTACCCTTTTCTACCACGTTGATGTTTCACGCACTTTTTGGCCGGTTGAAAAGACGTTGAAACGAGGTCTAAGACGTTCAGACCTCGTTTCAACCCGATTTCTGCCTTATTTCAACGTTGAAATAACGTCTTGTGCTCACTGGGTGGCGATGAAAGCTTCCAATGATCCCGTTTGAAATGCAGCTTTTCCTGTGAGCGCGAAGCTTCCTGCAGCAACAGCGATGAGCGCGGCCTCCTGCGGCGACCGCGACCTCCACCCGGCGGCAATTAACGCGCTCGCCTCAAAACGCCGCCAACCAGGCGCAGAGAGAGAAGACGAACAAGAAGCGGACTCCACACTCGACTGGAGAGGTGACGGAACCTACGTGATAATAAATGTAAGTAAACGGGATGAAAGCAATGCAAATGTTCTTTTATTGACTGATCTATTCATTCAAACGGAGTGGAGTTTATCACCTTGTTACTGCGCCCCTGCTTGTGAGTGCGTGCATGCGCCAAACCGCAAGCAAAGACGCATTCGCGCTGAACTCTCCCGTTGACAGGCACAAATGGCCATGGGTCCAAACCACTAAAGTCTCTCTTCCGCTTCTTTATTGTTGTCTAAAAGCCAACTGTCCAAAGTTATGAGGCACAAGATGCAGGAGGAAATGCTGCGCACCAAATGCAGCGCGCATTCAGTCATGTAATGAAAAGTGGACTTTTATAAAAACACACACACGCCGGTTAATTCAGTAGCTAAACTTCCAGCCCGTTTCCGTTGCCATGTCATGTTTCATCTATCACGCTGTATCAGAGGGGCTTTCTTCCAGAAAGGGTGATAAAAGACTGTCGACTTGAGTGAGACGTGGAAGGAGGAGAGCCGTGTGATTGGATGAGAGGAAAAGGAACGAAGCGACTGACAACGCGCTGAGAAAGGCTTCCGTGATGGGATTCTTAACTGTGTCGTTTTTTTTATTTAACTCCATTGTGTTCTTGATCTACTCGCCCCCGACAGCTGGAGAGCGTCGGGTGCCGTCGTTCAGGCCTGTGTTGGGAAGACGGAAACCTGGAATCCAGCTGCGTTTCTGCTGGTGTCACGTTTACATTTTTCATAGTTAGCCGATGCTTTTTTATCCCAAGCGACTTCCGATAGGTGCATTTAACCAAGAAGGTGCAGAGTGGGAACCAGGGAGGAAACGTTTGTTCGAGAAAGGCAAAGCAAGAATATAAATATACATAATTAATCGCAGTGCTGCTGGAATTAAAGTGTGGCGTCATTGCTCATCATGACAGAAACAGACGGGAGGAGACGTGGAAACAAAGTCTCTCTCTGAGAGGAGACTCTACTGAAAGGAGACTAAAGAGAGGAGACTAAAGAGAGGAGACTCTACTGAGAGGAGACTCTACTGAGAGGAGACTAAAGAGAGGAGACTAAAGAGAGGAGACTCTACTGAGAGGAGACTCTACTGAGAGGAGACTCTACTGAGAGGAGACTAAAGAGAGGAGACTCTACTGAGAGGAGACTCTACTGAGAGGAGACTCTACTGAGAGGAGACTCTACTGAGAGGAGACTCTACTGAGAGGAGACTAAAGAGAGGAGACTCTACTGAGAGGAGACTCTACTGAGAGGAGACTCTACTGAGAGGAGACTAAAGAGAGGAGACTAAAGAGAGGAGACTAAAGAGAGGAGACTAAAGAGAGGAGACTAAAGAGAGGAGACTCTACTGAGAAGAGACTAAAGAGAGGAGACTCTACTGAGAGGAGACTCTACTGAGAAGAGACTAAAGAGAGGAGACTCTACTGAGAGGAGACTCTACTGAGAGGAGACTAAAGAGAGGAGACTCTACTGAGAGGATACTAAAGAGAGGAGACTAAAGAGAGGAGACTCTACTGAGAGGAGACTAAAGAGAGGAGACTAAAGAGAGGAGACTCTACTGAGAGGAGACTAAAGAGAGGAGACTCTACTGAGAGGAGACTCTACTGAGAGGATACTAAAGAGAGGAGACTAAAGAGAGGAGACTCTACTGAGAGGAGACTAAAGAGAGGAGACTAAAGAGAGGAGACTAAAGAGAGGAGACTAAAGAGAGGAGACTAAAGAGAGGAGACTCTACTGAGAGGAGACTCTACTGAGAGGATACTAAAGAGAGGAGACTCTACTGAGAGGAGACTCTACTGAGAGGATACTAAAGAGAGGAGACTAAAGAGAGGAGACTAAAGAGAGGAGACTCTACTGAGAGGAGACTAAAGAGAGGAGACTAAAGAGAGGAGACTAAAGAGAGGAGACTCTACTGAGAGGAGACTACTGAGAGGAGACTAAAGAGAGGAGACTAAAGAGAGGAGACTCTACTGAGAGGAGACTACTGAGAGGAGACTAAAGAGAGGAGACTAAAGAGAGGAGACTCTACTGAGAGGAGACTACTGAGAGGAGACTAAAGAGAGGAGACTAAAGAGAGGAGACTAAAGAGAGGAGACTCTACTGAGAGGAGACTCCACCGAGGCTCCCAGCGTTGCCTCTGAGGTGCTTCTCTGAGCTTCTCCATACAGGCTTCGTGCAGTCTGCTCTCAGTTGGGCTTCACACCACCAACATCCCGCAGTGAGATGCACACAGCGACGGGCTCCAGGACACGAGGTCCCTCCACAAGCCTCCACAACTAAACACGCAATAAACCCCCCCCCCCCCCCCCAACCACGGCGTTTTCCCCAGAAAGAAACGTTGCGACACACACATTCAAAGAATGCTCCCTTGCCTTGAAACCTTCAAGCAGCTGCTGCTGGTGCTGCTGCTTCCACACGGACATTAGCGCCCCCTACCGACGCCCCCCTCCACACACACACAGAGAGAGAGAGAGAGTGTTTTCACTGCTATGGCGCTACTCATTCAGCTCCACGCGCAGGAATTCCACTATTCTATTAATGTCTGCAGGTCAGAGCTACACGGCTCACACATTCCCATCAGAATGTTCAAAAGGACACGTTGAATCTGCTACATTCACTGACGCTGCAATCCGTCCACACGGGGTACATGTTCATGTTCATCGCCTCCTCATGTGGACACAGGAGTGAATGATGAAGAAGGAAACAAGTGGGCCCTTTATGTCTGACACGAGATGAAGATGCACGTATGTTCAGTACATGGCTGGCCAAATGTCTCTACATTTAAAGTCGTTTGCTGTCGTTCCTTTGGGGATTTTCAGATTTGATTCCTGTTGCCTTGCAACACTCAAAAGGAAGATGACCACTGTTTTCATTTGCATGTCAACAGAGAGAAAACAAAGGAAAAGGTTCGAATCGGATCCAGTTTGCTGTCAGAGACGTGCTGTTTATCTCCGGAGATCAAGGTCACGTATTGTTTATCGTCACTAACAAAATCGGTCACAGATGTTCTCACAGACCCCTGTGGGAGTTATATCAACAGCTCGTAATTCATTAAGAGACAGAGCGAAACGACAACGAATGTGTCTATTTAAATCGTGTCCCACACCCGGGGCTACGTGAAAAGGATCTGACATCGGCTGAGCTGCCCAGTACATTTGTTAATATATTTATTTTAGTCCTCGTTACGGCCCCTCGCTAAAGGGATGAAGCTGAGGCCATCTGTGAGGACCCTCAGCCCCCCTTCTGCTTCCCCCTGAGGGATCACACGGACCTCCCACCCATTAAGCACGCTTTGAAATGTGAAATACCGAACACAGCCGTCCAAAGTTAGCCACTAATTGCGTTCGAGACAATCAGGAAAAGCTCTGCGTTGACGCGACCCCCCCCCCACGCTGCTGATCTCCAGACGCCTTGTTCCACTTGTGCGACTGTGGAAGCTCTAGTTGGTCTCTGTCCTGAATAAGGAGCTCCTCCGTCTATTTCTAGTGACTCCAACCCCGGTGGTTCCATTAAACCAGCCCCCCCCAGATGATTTCCTTTCCAAGCGTTGATTTATGACTGTTTTTTTTCTTCTTCTTCTCTCATTATATGCAAAAAAAAAAAAAACTGCAGCTCTCTGATGGCAAAATGTGGGAAAGCTTCCCATAAGACTCTGGCTTGCCTCTGACAGGGAGCATCGCTTGGTGGTTCAGCTCCAGTTTACAGCGGTCCGGTCTCATTACTGAACAGAAGCATTGAAGTACCGGGCGGGTAGAAGACGGGTCCCGTGATATCCGGGAGAAGGAAGCGAATGAAGAAGTGTGGAGTCTCCATCGGAGTCGTTGCTTTGAATTACAATGCCGTCGTATTTTAAGAAAGGATGAATTTGACTGGACCGGCTGCTTGATAACTTGATCGTACACGATTTACCATTTGGCCTCTACGACGTATTGATTAATGAGAGTGGCGCCTAACGTGGATGAGGAGGAAAAAGCTGGGGTTACTTGCTTTTTCTGTCCAATCCGGCAGAGCAGCGCAGACGGGCCGTGACTGTGAAAAAGATGCCCGAAAATGTCTTCGAGGAACGAGGAAAAAAAGAAAAAAAAACGAGAATTCAGTTCACACGGAAAATCAATGTACCTGCAAGTGGCAAAGAGGGGGGAGGAGGGAGGGAGAGGGGGAGTGGGGGGGGGGAGTGAGAGGACGGAGAAGAAAAAAAGTGAAGAAGAAGAAAAGACTTTGTTCGAATCTGACAAAAGGAGCCTTCTTGAGACGTGTGAGGACAGAGAAGGAGGACAGAAAGGAGAGCAGTGAGGAAGGGGATTATTACACGAGGCTACTCGCCTCAGAGGACCAAGTCAAGCTCCTCGTGTGTCTGACACACCGCGGTAATATAATGTGTCCTCATTCCTGAATTACCAAACTATTTGATTCACTTCTCATTTCAACAAATGAAACACCGAAGATACAATTCATTGCACTGATGAAGGAGACACACACGTTCTCCATCTGGTCAGGAGAGGACAAACTGTGAGAACGTGAGAACGTGGTCTTCAATTAACCTAAAGGCTGTGAGGTACGTCTCCAGCACGACACACACACACACACACACACACACACACAATGTAATGTCTCTCATCAGCCCATTTAACGTTCATTTTCTCCATCCACGTGGATACAGTTCGCTGGTAGTGTTCTGGTCTCCGGGCTTCGAACTTGGAAGGTAAATTAGCAGTTATTAAATGCAACTTGATTATATACTTATGAACACACACCATTATCATCTAAACACTCGGGCTGCATTCGGCTTACTGGGTGATTTCTAATCTGGAGCACTGCAGCACATTGTGTTCCGTCAGAACTATTTGACTTAATTTGAATGTGGAAGAATCGGGTTTTTTGCCGCAGGATGTGACAGATGGACGGTGGGGCCGGAATAAAAATGAGAAATTTCTGTTCTCTGTCATGAAATGCATGAAGGAACATTTCAGGGTCTCTCTCTCTCTCTCTCTCTCTCTCTCTCTCTCTCTCTCTCTCACTCTGTCACTTCTGTCTCACTCGATCTTCCTTCACGCCGTCTTCTCCCCCGTTTGCCGTATTTACAACTCAATATGTAAGCACGTAGGAACATTCTCTCCTCAGGACCCTTTTTACCTGCTTAAAACCAATCTTTCAATGGTTCCACTACCTCCTCTCTGCTCGGGGGGGGGGGGGGGGGGGGGGGGCGGGGCGGAAGGTTGACCCGGCTGAGGTCTGCCTTTGGGGCCTGTGAGTGTGTAAACTCATCACTCCTACACTTACGTTGCTGCAGTGCACTACGCTCCTGATGCTCCTCCACACACCCACACGCGGAGGGAGGAGGGGGAGGGGGGGGGGGGGGGGGCGGGGTTAGCGTGACATCACACTGAACCAAAACATGTGACGAAATGAATCCTAACTGGAACTGTGGCTGCATATTCAAGTTGACCGTAATGAAGTCAGAAACCAAGGGACGAAGAGCGGAACCTCCTGGTTACTTAACCACGGGGACGCCTCCTCCCCTCGCCCTCCTCCCCCCGCCTCCTCCCCTTCGCCGCTGCTGAGCCCGACAGGGCGCTTAAATCTGCTGTCAAAGGGCTTCACTCAGCAGACGAATCAAAGCCGCAGAAGAGCGGCCCCGTCCGTAGTAGTTATCACAGCAGCCTGAAGGGGGGCGGGACAAAAGAAATGAGACGCCCGCTGCTCAGCTGTCTGTCATCCATCTCCGAGCGCAATATGAACTTAATATATACAGTACATATATACTATATATATATATATATATATATATATATATATATATATATCTATTCCTACATTTCTTTTTTTACTTCATTATTTACTTGAGCAAGAATATCAGCATATAAATGTTTCTGTATTCATTTCAGCAATTATACATGTATTTATTCATCTATGCATGTATTTATTTATCTAAGCGTTTATTTATTTATTCCTGTATTTTATTTATACATTTATTCAGTCATTTTTGTCCTCCACAGTGAAGACACCCAACGCTGACGTTGTCCTGTTCATGCAAACAACGATATATTTATGTGGAGTGACGGAGGCAAACAATCAATGATTCACATTAATCCGTTATCCCCAGCGTCGCACAGTTTATCTTCACAGCCCCGCATTCCTATTTAAATGTAAATTCTCGGTGGCTTAGGGGAGGGTTTGTTACAGAAATGTAACACTTTTATCAACACGAATCGTAAAAGATCAAAGAAGGTTTAATATTCATGCAGAAATAAGTTCAGGTCCACTCTTCCTCTCGCGCTCACCGGATGTTTCTAAAAGGTCTAATTAATGTCGATGGAAGTTATGAGGGGGGGGGGGGGGGGGGGGGGGCGGAGCCGATCGCTCTCCACAGACGCGTCCGTACACGGAAGAAAACCAATTTCCCAGAGTGCAGCAGATGAGCCATTCGTTGTCTCCAGCTGACAGATGCAGGGAAAGGGAGAAGATGTTTGTTGCTCTCCGTGTGAAACCTACAATACATTTTATTCTTTTGTTTCTGTGTAACCTTTACTGATTTTACTGTTTTCTTTGTTCGCTCGTATTTATTGTATGACGTGTGTTTCTGAAGGTAAGCACTTTGGATACCTGCTGGTTTTGTAAAGTGCTATATAAATACATTTCGATTGATTGATTGAGGGGCGGGAGGAGCAGGTTTCATCCTTCTGAATAATCAATGCATCTGTAATATTTCATAAGGTTGAATATTCAGCAGGTGCTCGGACAGCTCGTTTTGAATAGCCCTTACGTCGCTGTCACAGAGCGCGTTGACTCTTTGTCCCCCTCGTCCCCCCTCGTCCCCCACTTTTCATGCACTAACACTCAAAGTTGTCGCTTCAACGTGAGTGAGGAGAAGATGCACCGTGCGTTCTACACAGGAGCAGAACGTGGTTTAAAAACCTTCAAACGGAGCAAGTGGAAAGTCTCCGTGAGGTTCATATTCCAGGACTCACAGCTGTATCCTCCTCCAGATACCCCTCCAGATGTTTTGTTGAAACGGCAACAGATGCTTCTTTGATTCTCGTCAAAGCACCGTGACTACTTGCTGCAATGAATGAAAACTGTTGACCAAACAGAGTCTGCTCGGCGGCAGGTGTTTCGGAGACGCGTTCCTCTAATGCGCCGAAGAACGTGGGAGCGTTGAATACCTATTTCAAACCATCTTTATACCCCAATAAGTCCTTTAGGTCTCCTTGAGGGGCGCGATTGAGTGAACTTGGTTCAGTGAAATGCAGAACCTTTTCGAGGCTCATGCATACAAAGGTCAAGAAGGAACCGCGCATCTTCTTGTCCTGTCCTATGAATGTGTCCTTCAGTCTCTGCGGGTTGTTTTTTCTGGAGAACTAAATGCGTCCCGTTCGTCAACACTCCGTTTCAAAGCGGTCTGAAAGCGAAGCACTGCGCTTTGCTCATTTAACGTCCTTTGATTTGTCACAATTACGTTGTTATTGAGGGTAAGAAGAACAATAGACTGCACCTCGAGACGCCCCCTGTGACGGCAGCATATTGCATCCATTCCTCTTCTTCTTCCTATTCTGGAGACAGAGAGGAATACATCACTTCTACTTCTTTGTTCGTCTGTCTTTTTTTTTTTACTTCCCTGTCAGGAGGCTCGGCAGAATCCACGTGCAGGACCTCTTCCCTCTCTGCAAAGGGCAGCGAACGCAGCACAGGCTGACTGGAGTGGAGCCCATCATCTCGAAGGGGGCCGCTCATGTCTCTTCATGCGCTTTCAATACCCGTAACCTCAGAGCTGTTTGTGTGTGTGTGTGTGTGTGTGTCGACGCGTGCGCACACATCCACAGGGAGGATTGGAGGCTGGAGATCCCCACCTTCTCGTACGCTTCCCTTTGTTGCGTCTCGAATGCGTCCCGTCGCCTAATCCCAAATAAACCGCAGTGATCCCTGCGATGTCTCTAACAGGATCACCTCCTCCTCGCTGCCTGTTTGTTGTGCTCCTCGATTCGCTTTTTTTCCCTTCTATACAGCCTCCACATCATCATCATCATCAGCGGGAAGCATGTGTACCAGTTCACAGGAGAAACATCCACGTCTCTGCGTGTGTGTGTAGGTGTGTGTGTGTGTGTGTGTGTGTGAGGAGGCCGTTCCGACAACCCACCGCGTCTTTCTCAAAAGGGTCCCCTGTGTTTTTAAAGGACACTTTGTCACAACGTCTTCGATATTTGATGTACATCGAGTGCCTCTGCATTGTGTTTCTGGGCACGGAGGTGAACGAAACGCAGCCCTCTCCTGAACACACAGACACGCGTCCGGGCCTAGCGGAGTCACATGATTTCTAGTATTATATTTCGAGTATCAAAGTTAAAAATACATTTAAAAACCTCTCCTCCCGCGTTGATTTCCAGCTGAACTCGCAGTGGGAGGCCCAACAACGAGCGAGACGCCAGCTCGTGCCATGTGGAGACGACTTTGTAGCCGGAGAGGGAGTCGATTTGAGGAATGAGGGTAACGTGTTTCTTTATTTAGCGTTTTTTGAGGAAAACGACCGTGGGTTTTCACATTCAGAACTATTCAGAAACACATCTCGCTTCACATTGAAAATCCCAGGCTGAAGAAGACCAAAGTTCTAATAAAAGGATTCTTGCCCATTACGCTTTGATCATCATTTTCTTTTTCCTTTTCAAGCCTTCGCCAACAAAGACTCAAACGCAAGTGCATCAAACGCTTTCAGCAAGTTAGAGAAGAAATGGCACTCAGCGTGAAACACTAGCATTCATATGAAGTCGGAATAATTGATCACAAAGATCAGCATTCACTACAAGCTCAGACATGAACTTGAATGACCTACACACGTCGGCTTTGTTTACCCGCTTTGGTGTTTCACGGAGCTCGAGCTTTTCAGAGAAATGTGCATCTCCTCTTTGATCTTCACCTAAAAAGACACTTGATATGAACTCCTGATGCTTTCGGTTGGGGAGAACCAACGGGGGTCGGGTTAAAGGTTCACATTGACGTTGGGTGGGATTGGATCTTGTGTTGCGGCGGGAGGACCTGCTCCTCCTCGACGTCAGTTTAGGGCCAATAGAAATCTTTCCTTCTACATCCGACAAGGGATGAGAGCTCCGTTGTTCTCACAGAACTACAAATAAATGTACAGGAACTACAGGAGAAGTCGTTTTGGCTGAATTCTTCCAATTTTGATCCCGTTGGAGTAAGAAGTGAATAAGGCATGTGGTGCTTTATTACCTCCTGATAATCTCCCTCTCATCTATCACAGCCAGCCTGCTGCATGTAGTGGGTTTGTGGTAAAACAAACAGGAGGAAGTAAACATGAAAGATTAAGACTGCAGTTCTGCTTGGAATTTGGGAACCTTGCATCCGCTTCAACAACGCGGAACATTAAGTTGTGCTTTGAAGACCTCGAAAGGAGGTGGAGGTGTAATCGGTGAGCTGCTAGTAGCGATTAGTGGGGCATTATTAAAACAAATCCCCCTTTTCGCCTCGGCTGGATCCCTCCGTACATTTCGCGCACCACCCACACTTACTGTTACTCAATACACCTCCTGTGACGAGAGCCTCACCGCAGCACGTGATTGGGTGCCCCGGGCTGATTGACACCGACCTCCTGGAGTCACCGGACGCAATGAACCAAACGATGGGTCACGGGGGCGGATCTGTAATGTTCGTCGTAGGGTGGGACATTGATTAAAAAAAAAAACGATAATATTACGATATATACACAACAATCATTCACACCTCTGTAAACAACAATACAAACAGGAGGCATGCATCGAAATACAAAGCTGGTGGTCTTTCAGCTGACATTAGCAGCAGATGCGTAATTAAATTAAATGAAGTCAAAGTGTCATTTTCTTTTTAATAGCTGAGGGGTCTAACTCATCTAAACCCCCCACCCCACCCCCCACCGACACAACCTTCCATCTCATTAGTGGGACCGGCTGATTCATTAAGGGAGACGTGATGAGATTAAGGATCCAAATGGAGAGAGAGAGCTGCCCCCCCCCCCCCCGCCGCTCACAGTGAACCAGAGAACCAAACAAATCACTCATTAAAGCCACAAAGTTTCATTTGTCCTAATTAAGTGGTGGAGTCCTCTGCAAAAGGGCGACATGTTACACACGTGTAACCCCTGTTTAAGTAAAAGCCGCAGGTTGACAATACGCTGAAGAGTGAGATGAACTCTGGGGGGGGAACTTCTGAATTCAGCATTGAGTCACCCTATGCCGCTTTCTAATTAAGCTGATTTTGTGGTTCAAGGCGAGTTGAGTTAAGCTGTAATGTAAAGATGTAATGCTGTAATCAAACTGGTTGATTTAATACATCGCAAATATTGCATGATCTTTAGAGAAGCAGCATCACTCATTTTCTGTCAAGCTCATTGATGCGTTTGAATAGAAAAAGCTGATATTAATGTGAATTCAGTGAGACACTGTATTGTACTATTGTTGTATGGTTACATGTTCATGGTCACCTCCTCCAGCAGAGCTTATAACTGTTCTGGTATTTCAGGTCTAATTAGTATCTTGAGATCTTTAGTGACAGTGTAATACTGATTTCATTAGCTGCGTAATTGCTTCAGAGTCACCGATTATAACCCCCCCCCGTACATGTCTTTGTGGTTTTACCACAATAATAAACGGAGCACGGACCAATCAGCTCGAACTGAACTCCCCTCGATGCAGATTGAAGCGGCGACTCATTAGCAGAGAAGATAAATGTGTGAGGAGATTTACACTTAACAATTATTCATATATTCTTTTCATAGGTTGATGCTAGTTAGAAACTGACCTGTGTGCTGAGATATTATTCCAGAATATTGTGTCATCACAAATGTATTTGGGACTCAAGAGGGTAAAGATATATTAATATATATAATTATATATATATAACATGTCAGCAGATACAAAAAGACTTAAAAAAAACACACACAGAGGTCCAGTGGACTCATTAAGAAAACTAATGTCTTTCTTTTCATTTATTGTTTCATCAATACCAGAATGAGACCCGCGACGCGTCCTAAGTTCATGTCGACACTCAGGTCTGCAGCGCGCTTTAATCCAGACTGTTTTGTCTCTTACGCTAAGCTTTTGTCCTCTGGGTGTCCTAATGCTTAATTCATTTACAGCCCTTCAGTGTCTCTCTGTGTCCTCCAACCAGGCTTCAGGTGCCAGTTATATAGTTAAATAAATACAAATTTGACGATTAGCTTTTCTGCAACAGGGTTTTAATTCTCTGAGACCAGCGGCGTCCGTTAGCGCTGCAGCGGCGTCCGTTAGCGCTGCAGCGGCGTCCGTTAGCGCTGCAGCGGCGTCCGTTAGCGCTGCAGCGGCGTCCGTTAGCGCTGCAGCGGCGTCCGTTAGCGCTGCAGCGGCGCCGATGAACGCGAATCGAGCACCGAGCACCAGGAGAAAGAGAAACGTTTAAAAAGAAAGACTTGTGACAAAAGGTCACTCATCAAGTATTTAAAGTATTTATAATTCAAATAGAGCACAATGTGTCCGTCACCAATCGAAAAACTTCAGTTCTAACTTTTCTCCGAGATGCCGTCGGCTTGAAGAGAACATTTATTCCCAAACTGCAGCCGCCTGCAGACGCGGTGACCTTTTTTTCCCCAGAGAGTACGGCGAGTCGGCCAATCACGCGGCTCGTGACCTTTAACCTCCAGGTTGAAACCCCGTTCTGCCCCGACCACACGTCACGAAGGGATATCAACTGGCTCGTGGTCAAAGTGAGAGCGGGAGTCGCTCCCCGATGACCTCACATACCACCACCCCCCCGATTACACGATCAATGAGCTCTCATAAAGCTCTCTTCAACCTTCCCCTGACCCCCACAGGCAGGGTTCAACAGCTATTATTTCAAAAGGAAACACAATAAACGGAGTGGGTTTTACTCACCATCTTCGATAGGAGAACGTATGAAGACTGGATGCTGGTTTACCAACAGTAGGGACACTTGTCGGTGTGGACGCCATGTGAGGACGTGGTCTACTCGGCTCATTTGAAGAGGGGGGAAGGGGGGGGGAGGGCTCTGCGATCTTCAAGTAAAGCACGGGAGCTCAAAATGCTTCAAACGGAAGTCTGTCCCGCCACCTAATTCCTATTATCAGGTAGTTAAATGTTCATTTTGTCCATTATGAACGGTGGTCAGATCACCACCTGCTGGACTAGCGGGCCGATCGGAGCCGGTGTGAGGGATAAAAACAGATGTAACTGCAGGCGAGGAGTCCTGCATTCTGTCACGCCATGAGTACATTTCATTATGTACACGAATATCCTTCCGCCTGCGTCTTTATTATTGGTCACGAGCATAATTATAATGTCTGCTTTCCTCCCACTGCAAGACATAAATATAAATCTACATTTAAGCTGCAGTATGTGCTAACAAATCAGGGTGAATGAAGGATTAAAGTTTCACTTAAATAAGTGTTCCTGTGGACTAAAAGGTTCCGTTGCAGGTCGACTCCGATCACCTTTCCCCCCCCTCAAACTGGAATTCTATTACACTTCTCTCCGAGTGGATCACACAGACGAGGCTGAGTGGACCGAGCCGCCGCCCCCCCCAAGTTTCAATTCAATGTCCTACTCGGCCAGAAGCTTCACCCTCGAGACGTGAACGTAAAATAAGAAGGTGTGCAGGTTTTCTCTCAGTAAAATACAGGATGCCATCGCTAGGGAGGAAAACGTGAGAGTCAAAGGGACCTTCCGTCTGCACGGAGGGCGCTGGTGGCGGCGCCCGAGGTTCACGCCGAGGCAGAAGGAGCCAGGCGGATGTGGGAGTTTGGCCCCAGTGACGTGGAAGCGGATAAGGACTCAGCTACTGACACAAATGGAGGTCAACGACAATCAGCAGTTTGTTGCCATCAGGACACACGGCTGTGTGTGTGTGTGTGTGTCGACAATAACTACCGTACGTTTTATAACGGTGAGTTTGAGTCAAGTTACCTCAATATCAGTAAGAATATAGATCAAACACATGTAAATAAACACACACACAAGCTCGACCCCCCGTCTGCGTCACATTCCACTAAGTATGTGGGATGTGTTTTGGCAGAATCACAATACAAATAACTGCACTGCTTATCCAGCTTTGTTTTAGAAGCCAGAGCAGAGCGAGAGAGCGAGAGAGAGAGAGAGAGAGAGAGAGAGAGAGAGAGAGAGAGTCGCTTTGCTGATTTCCATTTCCCTGTTAAGGACATTTATATTGACTCTTCACAGAGTTTCGCATCACGTCTCTGATTCCACACACCGGAGGCCCAGCAGCACGAGGGGCAACTCTCTGTGCTGTTTAAATTGGCTGATTGATGATCAGCATGGGTCCAAATGAAAGGCAGCAGCCCTATAGAGGTCACATGTGTTACCATAGTGACCAGTCTGCTAAGAGGCTAAATGGACAGAGCAGAGGACGTCGTGGACTCATTCGTGGGTATAATATGGATTCCTAATGTTGCTCATACAATCAACTGGTTATCCTGCTCTCTACAGTCACAGTTAGAGTAAACATGTGTTTGTTCTGTAAATAAGAACATTTTACAACCTCTGACCACATTTAAAAGTCAAATTATCTGGAATTATCCGACTTCTGTGTCGATACCTTAAATAACAACATTGCTTGATGACTGCAGAAGGCTTTGTCATCCATTAGTTTGACTATGAATAGCTGTTTCTTGCCCATGCTTTGGTCAAGGTGCAGCGCCGTGTCCAAACAGTGTCTTCATTACTGCACAATACAACGTTCTCTCCTCCACGCGTTGCCTTCACCTGTCAGCCTCCACTTAGCGGCGCCGCGGTGGAGCTGTCTGCATCCGTCGGTCCTCCAGAACCGCAGTTTGATGAGCTCAGAGGAGGCTTCATCTCCAACGTTTGTACAGAGGTCAAAGGTCAACACCCCCCCCCCCCCCCTCCCCCTCCTCCCACATGGTGGAGTCAACAACTTTCATAAGAGTGCTGGGGAAAAGTTTGCACTTCATGAACGAGTACTTTGGCCGAGAGCAAAGAGGGAGCCAGCGTGAAACCTTGATCATATCACATTAAGAGGCTTAAGCTCAGGCTGCATTTGTAAAATGTAAAAAAAATAAAAAATTAAAAAATAAGGCCTTGGTGTGAAGGAGATCTTTTAACGAGCGGATGACGATCGCAGAGAAGAAACCAAAGCGTACAAATGTAAAAAAAGGAAGCCTTTGACGTTCACAAGGCTCTCCACGCCGTCGGGGGAGGGGCGCGGGGGGGGGGGGGGGCAAAGTGGCTGTAATTGTTTCCACCAGCAGCATCCAAGCACTTAGCGTCCAACAGCCGACCCACGAGGGTGACCCACGAAGGTGAGCCGAGACCTCGAGAATTATCGCACGGCAAACACAAATATCGCCGCGCGGCGCGAAAAGTAATTTCCACGGGGCAGCTTCGACGTGTCGGCCGACCGCCGCTCAACCCGCTGGACCCCGTGGCGAGCGACACGTGACGAGGGGAGGGGGGGGGGGGGGGAGGAGGGAGATTCTTCTCCTCGTCTCGACCTCCAGCGGCGGTCTCTCTTTTTCATTGTGTTCACACGGCGTCGCGTGGAACAATCCAGGACTGACATTTAAGAATGAAAAAGGCTCGGTATCAGGCTGAAGGGTAAATGGATGGAGGGAGAATGTCTTTTTCCTTAATCCCACTTTGGGATTAAGGAAAAAGCACTAGACATGATCTGTGGGTTCGAGTACATCCGAGGGGATCGTTTATCATCAAATAAACATTATCTCACCACTACATCTTCCTCTTCTACTTTGCAAAGGTACTTAACGGCCCTATGAATGTTACTTATACCATGTTTGTTTGGATGTTTCGGGGGATACTCATGTGGAGAAAAAAACCCACAGTCTCGCATGCAATTGGATTGAAATGAGTCCTACGTTTGCATTTGGGGAGATTAGTGTGGTGGACGCGGTGACACCTGCAGCTTCTCCTATAATCTCTCTCTGCCACACTTCATTTCTCCTTTAAATAACACTTAATCCAAAAGGCCAAAAAGGGCCGCAAACCGAATGAAGCATTCAGTGTGGCTCATTTGGAGGTTTTCACCAGGAAGACAAAAGGCCTTTGTGATATTAAAGGTCGCAGGTGTTAAATGCTCACCATCATTCCTAAATACATTGTGATTTATTGCACAACAGCTTCAGGCACCAGGAGGCTCCAGCGCAGCTTTTCATGGGTTGGTATAATATAACATATATAAGAACTATAACTATAATATATAATATATATTACCGTGTTCCCCTCCAACAATTAATGCAGAACATTTGGTCATTAAGTCGTCTCAGCACCTCTACTTCTATCAAAGAAGGAGAAAACTGGCCTCGGCACACATTAAGCCTGCGTCGGATCGAGTGATTTATGATCCAAAGGGTGCGAAGATACATTCACCACCATCATAAAGATCTGTGACACTGACCGGGCCTGACGTGAAGACCGGGGGGAGGACGCACTGTGGAACATTTCGTGCACTAATTGCCCCATCAATCACTCAGAGCAGCACACAGAGAGAGAGAGAGAGAGAGAGAGAGAGAGAGAGAGAGAGGCCCGAGTCCTTTGCACAGGGACAAAGGCTGAGGAGCCTCTCGCCACCAAAGGTCTCCTCCGTGACGAAAATGATGAAGCCGGAACGAGAAAGTCGCCCGATGGGTTCGATCGAAGGTCCCCAGTGAGTCGACGACTGCACTTCATTGGCGACGTGTGGGTGCAAAGCACCAGCACCGTACATTTAAATAACAGTGAAATAATATTGTTCACACTAAAAAGTCTAAATATATATAGATCTGTCCTGATGAGTGGAGCAAAATTGCTGAGTCAGGGCAGAGAGAACGTGGAAGTTTAGCCGCTTTTTCTTCTGGGGGTTTGGATGAGAAACAATGACTAGCAGACATTCGTACTCAAGTGGACAGACAATAATTACTGTCCCTTCAAGATGAGAGCGAAGGGAAGAGAGAAAAAAACGTCTGGGGGGGGGGGACGTCAGTATGAAAGAAGAGATGCTGAGTCATGCAAGGGTCGTTGTTTGAGTAAAGCTGGGTGAGGACTGATGAATGAGTTCGGATGGGCGGATGGATGGATTTGATGTCCTCGCCAAACACCGCAGAAGAAGAAGAAGCTCCTCCCAGCATGCATCTCTTCCGTGCCTGGTGTAATCCTGACAACGCTTGGACCACAGAAGCTTACGAAGGTAATCTAGAACCTTTCATTTGAGCTGCAGATGTTGTTCATGCAACGTCACGCTCTGCATACACATAAAACCTTATTTATTAAGATACCTAAAAAAATAAAATAAAGCCTGTAAGAGGAAACAGCAACGCAAGTTATAGTGTGAAAAATACATGAAAATGACCAGAGTTAAAGTGAATAAACGCTTCCTTCCCGTAAAAGCGGGTCTCTGCTTTTCCACATGTGAACGCTGGTGTCGTTTGTCAGGTGACGGCGTCCGTGGGGGCACATTCCTCATCATGCGACGTGGAAATCACTTTTACCAAAGAGAAAAAATGGTGGATAGATTTCAAATTATAAACGGATGGTTACTCTGGATTTTATTGGGTTTCAAAATCCGGTCAGATTTCTCAGCCGCCGCATCTATTTATATCGTCTGATGTGATTTGTGACAAAGTGACAAGGAGAGAAATCCTGCTGCAGACTGAAAAATACAGAGTATATCATGTCATTACATTGCATTTTAGTAGGTAAGGGTGGGGTTGCTGCCTTTGTATTAAGAGAAGAATTCATTTTTCATTCATCTTTTATTCACATTACTTTGTGTTTCTGTGTAATTGTCTGACAAACCTGATGTTTGCATCTGCGTAGAATGTAAATGTCTTATAAATATTTAAAAACCTTTACTTACATCAAATGTGTGGTCTGCAATAGAATAGAAGAAAAAGCACGCAGACCCTAACCTATTTTCCCTTCATGTTCCTGGACAGAGACACTACGGCATTTAGCTCAATGACGCACCAGGTAGTTTGTAGATTGGGGCTTTTTATCGTGGAATTCTTCTCCTCCCTCCATCTGAGCCCATTTTCAGCCCCGGAGGTCAGGGAGACCTTGTGGAGAGCGTGCGGCGGTTCGGGGGTGTGGGGGGGGGGTTACACGCTATTGCGTGTCTGACTATTATTATGGAGAACGAGTAGGGAGCAGCGCAAGAGAGACTGTGAAGTTGGGCAAATGAAAGTCGAGCTCCGTAGTGAGACACTTTATATAAAAAAATAGGACAACGTGAGAGAGAAAACACACACACACACACACACACACACACACACACACACACACACACACACACACACTGCACATCGCGTGGCTTTGAGAAGCTGAATGAGTCTGTGCTGAAGAGAAGGAAAAGAGAGCGAGGGAGGAGAACCCACGGCCCATGGAGGACAAAGAGAGCGCTTTTAAACACCTGCTGCCAGGAGAAGAAGAACCAACGCCCGCTGGCAGCAAAGATCTCCAACGGAACCATCTCATATCAACGCTTCTTCAACATATATATCATCTGTATATATATACACACACACACACACACACATTCATGAATGATGCATCGGTTCAAACATTGCAGAGAAATGAGCCTTGAGACTAGACTTAATACATCAACAAAAAAAGAATGATTTAATCATGATACTTGTTGATTGCAGCGTGTTCCACTTCAACATGGGTCCTTCAAGAAGCCCCCCCCCCCCCCTCCGTAGGGGTTCAGTGAGTCTGAAAGGACTTATTACGGAGCGAATGGATTGCAAAGACACTTCAGTTCCTCTCAAGCGACAACAAGAGTCACGGCGAGGCTTCTGAGAGACGGGGGACAAACGCGTCGGCCCGCCGGGGACCGGAGGGGACGGAGCGCCGCTCGCATACGGGAGACGAATTACGCCCACAAAGTGCATCATGAATATTTCAGAGCTCAACTTGCGGGGTGTTTAACCGATGCGATCGGCACATTAGGAGCCTTTTTTTTTTTTCCTCCGTAATGAGATGGTAACAGATAATAAAGACAGAGACGTCTCATCTTGGCCGTTTTTGGGGAAAAAGATTTAATGTGCTGTCACCACTGGAGCTGCTTCATTTATCACCACACACACACACACACACACACACACCTCAAACTCTACCAATGGCACTACTTCTACCTCTACTCGTGAGTACTCCAAAATAACAAGAGCCCCATCAGCAGTGTGAGTGATTTCAAGCAGCCCCCTGCCTCCTTTCTCTCTTGTGTAAAATGTATATATAGAGATTGGCAGAGCACTGATTACACTGATATATATATATTGAATCAATATTGTATAGTAAATATCAAGCGTCTGCTCGACATGCCGTGGAGCAGCTGTCGGCTCGCTGTGTACAACGAGGCGAGGCGGCATCAACGCGTCGCTGTTGATCCCATTTAGTGGTCCCCCCCTGTCCCTCCCCCTGAAGGACCGGTCTCACGAAGCCCATCTCTTTTTTTTTTCCCCCACGTCTGTCACTCCGCTCTCACCGGGAAAACCTCCCACAGCGGAGAATCACCTCACCTCCACCCGGCTGTTCCGTGAGGAGAGACGATGGAGCTGAGACACGACACAGGGGGGAGGGAGAAGGTTTCCTCTGAGGGCTTGGCTGACCAACACAGCAGAATATACAGACTCGGGTCTTTTGGCATCGATGAAAACGTGTTGAAATGCATCTCATGAAGTAACACGGGCGGGAGGGGGGGGGGGGGGGGGGATAGCTCTGTGATAGCTGGCGTTATGGAAACGCTCAGGCGCCACCTGCGTGTCAAACCGATCCACCGGGGAAATTAAGCACCGAGCTGTAATCATTACAACACGTTGGTTGGTAAAAGGAAACTCTCTACAAAAAAAAAAAAAGAAGAAAGAAAGATGTAATCACTGCGCCCGCAGGCCCAGTCGTGCATCGCCGCAACGGCTGCTGCATTTTAATCATTCGGATGAATTGGAAGATTTGTTTTGTGGCTCCACTTTTGTCCAAAGGGTCAAAGGTCGCCCCGCAGCGCATCGGCCCCTGGGCGTGAGATATTTCTGCACTGTTTTTCGCTATCGCATGTCTGCTGCTCTCTAACAAGCGCCTCGGCTATTAATCTCCACTTCAGTGTCGGCAATTTAGGATTTGAAGAGGGAAGCGGAGGGAATCGACGGGATTACGGATTTTAGAATTTGTTTAAACGTCCCTGGGATCAGGGAGAGACGTGACCCCCGTTCACTGAAGAGCAGGTTGAGTTCACAAATACCCATTATGGGTCCGTTAATAATATGCAAAACGGCTGGAACATTCTACACCAGACCTCCTGTAGATGAGGACCAACGGGGCCACTCCTTGCTTTGAATGAGGCGTTTGCTGCTCCAGACCTAAACTCAGTGGTGTGCAGATGCAGACTCTCAAATCCCAGCAGCACACGGCCGTACAATAAGTGTATGAACAGTGATGCAGTGCAGCTCAAAAGGACGTCAAAAAAGGTCCAGAGCTGCTCAGAGCTTCCACCTCCATCTCTCAAGTGTCTCTTCAATTCAAATCGAGTCTCGTTTCAGTTGAAATGGGTGAATTTAAATCTGAATCCTCCCCATATTCTCCTGCGAGTGAAGAACATCTCGCCGGTATTAGGAAACCCGACTCGGGCGGTTATGAGGTGGCGGCATCATCAGACGTTGTGAACAAGCCAAAAAGGAGCCACGTCGGTCGAATGAAGAGAAACTTTTTATTCACTTTATTGAAAATAACTGAATTACTAGAAGAAAAAAAAAGAAAAATGGACCCAAAGCAATCAAAAGCCTTTCGAGATGGAAAGTGACCAAACCGGCCGCAGTCCATGTTGTCCATTCTGATGGGGACAATAAAACATTAAGCTTTAATTAAATTATCAGAGGATGAAAAATGAATTGACGACCATGTTCATAAATTAACTATAAATAAAATGCATCAAGTGTACACCAAAATACAACCATGATTCTAGAGATATGTAATCAATAAAGTAATAGGAAGGTCATAGAACCACTGTAATTTTGAAACTGTAATGGAATAGAATAATACCAATGTACAGTTATGAATGCGTTCAATGTAATCTACCAAAATGCATTCATGTAATACTCAATAACACCACAGCTGATGGGGGCTGAGAGGCCTTCGAAATCCGAGCTACTTTGAACTCACCAGGAGACCACTCCCAGGGGGCGTGGCCACTGACTTTCACACCTTTACCGTCATCGCTTGTTGATGAAAAGCCGCTTTGGATAAAAGCGTCAGCGAAATGACATGTCATGTGATGTGATGTGTTACGCAATTTCCTCTTTGTGAAAACCTAATGAGCGAAGGTACAACCTAAAGAAGAAAGGAAGAGGCACAAGAAGGAAAACGAGAAACGTGGCGGGGGGGGGGGGTTCACACCATCTACCGCGTCACCACGGAGACAAATCTGGCTCAGTCACCACCGCCTCGTTATTCGGGGCGCGATCCGATAGGAGCTAATTGACAATAATACGCTCGTAACCCGGCACAAAGAACCGGCTGGTCGGACTTTGGAGCGTTCTGATTAGGACACTTATCCGATTACCCACAAGCCCCTGCGGTTTCACCTGGGAAGCAATTACCTCGCCGGCGATCTGCGGCCCGTCACGTGACGCGTGCCGGATGGCGGTTTAGTGTCCGGTTTGAAAAAAAACAAAAAAACATCTTCACCGAAGATCTCGGCGTGTTGACTTGTGTTGAACAAACAACTTTCAATAAAAGGGTCACCGCAGCTAATGAGACGCTGCTTCTGCTTCCAGAGGACGACGTCCTCGGGTCGTTTGTCTCTCTGGGAGTCTGTCCCTCTGAAGCCGGGATGGAAAGAGGACGATGAGGGATATCTAATAGTTTAATATTTAGCTCTGCTTACAGAGAGGGAGAGAATAAAACATGTTATTCAGTACTCTGTGGCTTGCTGTGGGATGTCCCGTGTCCCGCGCCATGCGTCCCGGGTCCCTTCTGTTAGACCTGTGAGTCTCAATATGGGCGAGTCTGCTCTTATTCACAAGCCCTATGTTTCACCTTTGGCTCAATGTATTTCACACTATTTATGACATCAATACGACTCAAATTTGGATTTTTATTTAGATTAAAAAGACATTGCTCCTCCATAAAAAGTGATTCACATAACCTTTAATTGCTATTTTTGAACGTTTATGTATTATTTACCGCACTCACAGCTGTTTCTCTCACTCTCTCTCACACACACACACACACACCAGCAAAACAACACCATTACCTGTCTATTTTGATGTTTTCTATTGCTATAATGTATCATATCTCTATTTTAGGTATCCATATCTTACGTATATTCATTTTCAAATGTGAATTACTTCCTTTAAGTAGTCAAACGTTCGTCCCACTTAAAGTTCATCAGCTCCGACTAGGGGAGCTTTTCACTTCTTATCTTTTTATGAGAGAAGGGGGGGGGGGGGGGGGTTGCAAATGATGCTGGAGATGATTTCAAGCTGGATCTGTAAACCTCTCACGTCACTGCACCAGGGATCAAACTCCTTCAGTCTGAGCTCAGTTGCGGATGTTTAAATCCACTAATCTGCTCCTGTGAGACGATCCGTGATAATAAAATAAAAAAACTAGACACTGTTAAATAAAGAAAGTTAACGCTGCTCTAATAGGATTTGCAATTGTTGGAAAAATGTAAACTAGTGTTTCCATCTATTTAGTCATAAATCAAGGCACATGTTTGGATCTGTGATCGTTTGATATTGAATCTCAATGACAGCTTCCAGATATGAAACAGATGTGAGAAGAGAAGTACCAGAGAAGTGCACATGTCCTCCTGCAGATAAAGAGTAAATAAATCACATCGACTTAACATCATTAATCAGTCATCGTTTTTCATGGCAGCTTTTGCAATATTGAGTTATTACTGATAGTAAAATAAATGAACCATACTGAGAAATGTTCACAGTGACGTAGTTTGTTATTCTCCATCCTCTTCCGTTATAAAATCACATTACTCAAATTGGATATTACATATTCATGTTGAACAAAAGGTTTTCTACTTCCACCTTTCGACGTTAATTCAAACTGGAGCACTAAACGGGGGAAGATCAATCACCCCGATAATCTTTTTAAATCTCACAAAGGTTCTGCACTTACAGCTGAAATCCAGCTGTTACAAGTCTACCTGCTCAAAAACATTTAGATTCCCATATTTCTCATCTGCAGAAGTCTCGTTCAATCAAATGCATTACGCGCAGTTCTTTTTTTCTTCTTATTTCTTACTGTAGTTAAATATATTGTGTGTTCAGGATGAAGAGTTAATTCATACAACGTCACACATTCAGGGAAACGCACATCAGTCACTGGGTTCAACTCTCATGCAATATGAGCACAGTCTTTTAAGACTTGATTCTCTTACAAATTGAATTATAATCAAATCTTTTTTAACAATCACATTCTTTATGCATTAAAATGAACACGTTTTAGAGCCTTTAAATGAATTTAAGAGCAAACACGCTTTGTTTCTTTTGATGTTGATGCAATGTGTGGAGATCTGAATCAGAGCATAATTAAACTTGTTGCTTTATTTTCACAAAACAACAACAATCAGACTGGAATATATAGGAATATAGCATTGAAATGAATTATGCTCAGGAGGAACACTTCATCTGCATCAAATGAAAACACAATTAGCTGGTAAAGAAGTCAGCATGTGGATAAGAGGAGTGGCTGTAGGGCTGCTTACTTCCTCCCACACACACACACACACACACACACACAGTTTCCCCCTTTTAGCCGGTACGCAGCATCACATTAGTGGAAGTGGACCCACTGAATGAGTCCATTATCCAGATTTAACCTCCTGAAAGGCAAGGCGAGGGAGACGCTCCCTCGCAGAGAGGACCGTTTGCGTTCAACGCCGCTTCGCCATCCTCAGCGGACAGAATAACATCAGAAGAATGAGATTTACCAGAAAGTCACACACCAGCAGCAGGTTTGGTCCGTTTTTAAAATGGACGACGGACAACTAGGCGTCGACATAGAATCCTGACCGCGAGGATTGAGGACCAGCCGCATGTCATTCTTGATGACGAGGGAACCGGTGCCTCCCGTCCCAGCCATGCAGTAAATGTATATATATATATATATATATATATATATCATCTAGAATAGATGTGACCGTGAAGTTCTGACTCATGAAGCCCCCCGTGTTCTGCTTCTGGCCCTAGAAACCTAAAAGGACAGCATCACCTCAGCGTGCTGCGGACACCGTAGAAGCCTTAAACAGCGCTTCATGAGGCCGGTGGAGGAGCCGTGAGGATCTGGAGCTTATTTGGGACAGTGGAAGTCACGGGCGGCTTGAAAATCAGTCAATTTACGACAGAATAAAGACTGCGGAGCCCTTTCTGCAGCCTCTGCAGATAACAAAATGGACCAGACGTTCCGATTGACGGATTAGTGTCACCCAGCATTTTCTATTTCACGTTGGAAATGTTTTTCCACTCCAGGTGCAGTCCGAACGCCGCCGGTGGGCAGTGGGCCTTCGATGTGAAACAAAAGCGAAAAGGGTCCTCACAAAACGACAATTCTGAGTCAAACCACAAAGGGCTCAGGGAAGGACACCGACACGTCAATCGATTATCTCACCGGAGGGCAATCAGTGGATCCACAATCTCCATCTTATTGGACTGCACTAAGAAGCCGAAGCCAAATTGTATAAAAATAAAATAAAAAAGAGAGAGTGTAATATCTGCGAGAGCCAAAGCACCACAGTTCCATTTGTTTACCCATTTACCACGGCGTCAACAGCGGGGGATGCTCAGAATAAACAATCACCCTTAACAATGCAGTTTCAAAAGGCGCGAGAATCAACATCTGCGCGAGACGATGAAGGTTCTCCGCAGGATGAAGAAGACGCTCGGTTTGAAATGACGGGAGGCGTTGTGCAGCGAGTCTCTAATTAGAGACGATTCCTCCGGGATTTACACCCTGCAAAGTCAGAGTTTCATTACCGAGTGGAGGAGAAGTGCTCCTCATTATTATTAGTATTATTCCCCCCTCATTAGAGGGATCGTGCACATGCAAATCAATAGAGTACAGGACACCGGGGGTCCCCAGCAGGGTCCCCACAAGGACACTTCTAGGTGTCTCGATGAGGATACTGAGAGAAGTTCAGGATTTGGGGCTCTAGAGATGATTTTTCTCTTCATTACTTATGATTCACGAAACAACATTTTTTCCCCCAGACAGATCAGATCCGTGTGACGAGTTACTCCCCCAAAAAACATCCATCTGCATCCACAGACACAAACACAATCGCACAGCCGCTTGATAGAAGAAGGAGTCGTGGTTTACCTGCATTTGGGGATTCACAGGAGACGACGCGGGACGTTCAGCGGACATGGAACATGAGGACAGGGGGAGAGAGAAGGAGACACACTTAAAAACAGGCCAGAGAGAGTCGTTTTTTTTTTGTTTTTTTTAATCTGCAGGCGTTGAAATGAATGCAAATGCACAATAATGTTAATCACACTCCTCCATCAGCGCCCACTCCTTAATCCGCCGATTTAAAAAAAAAGGGTGTGACCGTCCTCTGAAGGTGTGTCAACGCGCAGCGACGCGACTGCATCGCTCCGGGCAAAACGCAGCGTGCACGAGATGCGGCGCGGCGCTCAGCAAGGCGGAATATTTAGCATCAGATGTGATTTATCGTGAAAAGGTATCAGCAAGAAGAGTGAGGCGAGATAAGGACTGAGGGAGGGGGGGGGGGGTGGAACTGTCAGGAAGGAGTTTCTCCTCTTAAAATGAGCCGTCTCGCCGCACATTAGACGTCGATTAAATCTCATTATCTGAGCCTGCGCGTGAGGTGGGGGGGGGAATGGACACTGAATGCTCAGCAGGAACCATCAGGAGAGACCAAAGGAAAACGCGTAGCTGCACACATGTAGCTTAGTTTAGTTGATCCTTTCAACAGAAATAAACCCACAGACATCTGGCTGTGAAGATGAAGATATTTACACTTCAACAGGTAATCACCTAAAATAAAAAACGAACATCAAAGCCCTTGAGCTCTGTTTGCACGGAACACACTTCATCAGGAGAGCAGGGCCTCTAGAATGGAGTTGTGATCAGCATCAATGCAACGCAGCACAAACACCGTTAGGTTTGATGAAGCTCCTCCTCCCTTATTTTGCTCCTTCTTCCTCCGACCCGAGGTCCGGCTCACTCCGCTCCCGGCTAACGAGACGTCTCGCACAAATCACAAACCACGTGTGCACCACAACGTCTGCTCACCTGCCGCCGTGCGGAGAGGAAGTCCAGTGGCATCTCCTCGGTCAGAATAAGGTAGAGTTAAACATGGATAAAAGACACACTTCCTCTGGATAGGAATGGTCAGCGTCACTTTAAAGTAGGGGGTTAGCGCACAAGGTCAATAGAGTATTAGTAGTAGTA
The DNA here is from genome assembly GCF_949316345.1 of Pungitius pungitius. NCBI lineage: Eukaryota > Metazoa > Chordata > Actinopteri > Perciformes > Gasterosteidae > Pungitius > Pungitius pungitius. The sequence goes on from NC_084902.1 coordinate 3,001,695, forward strand.
ACAATAGTAGTAGTACTGGTGGATGGATTTGACTGTTTCTTCCAACCAATAACTTATTATCTAGGCAGTTTTTTGGTTTTCTTTCTCTCTGAATGGGCGGCGGACATCTTTGATTCGGGCTTTTCTTTCACCCCCGGTCATGGAGGTCTCGTGTTTAGATGGGGGAAATGGGCCCCAGAGGTTGTGATACTCTTTGTTTTGAAAGGTTTCATGTATAAAAGGTCAGATTGGGTGTCTGCTAAATGCCAACTGACTAGAAGCCGGTAGTCAGGCGCCACAGTTTGGAGGAGTCCATCACACTGCTGTCCCCAGTGAAGGGACGGGACGAGCCTCTGGGCTGACGTTGACATCTGTCTGCGTTGCTGGATGGGTCGACATTTGGCAGAATCTCACTATGATGCAATTCTTTAAACAACATCAGTCTGTGTGTGTGTGTGTGTGTGTTTGTGCGTCATTTCAAATGCTTGCGACATTATCTCACTTCGAGCGTGACTTATGCGATATTGATTGTTAATAATGGAGTGCTTGAGGGCCAGTGTGTGTGTGTGTGTGTGTGCATAAGGCAATATACAATAGTTAATACTTCTTCTGGACACTTTGACCCTAAAGAGGCGGCTTTTCCCATGGGCCGATATATATAAGAGCGGTTATGATTCTTAAAAGCTCACCATCATGTTCCCAGAGATTTTCAGAGATAAATGACATTGGAATATACAGTAATACTACAATTTGTTATGAGTTACAACTTTAGTGTGGGTTTAAAAAGTATGTGCTGTGTATCATTTTTAGTAGATGTAGGAAGGTAAAGTATTGATTTATTTCAAAGGTCTACTACTGTTGGGCACAACTACGGGTCTGATTATTAGCTCAAATGAGACTAAATTATTGGCATGGATAGAATAAGAAATGACCATGAGATTATTCATAAATTGTGATAATAAATGGACTATAAATGGAGTCAAATTACCATTATCCACCGAGGGATAACGACAAGGAGACATCTACATCTACCGGCTATCACCACCAGACCAATGCACCAAATAACACAGGAAAAACCCTACCTGTAAAGAAGGGTACAAGGGGGGTTTTGGGGTTCGAGCATCATCCAGTCAAGCATTTTGGCAAATGAGTGTCCGAGGAGCAGGATGAAAGCTCTTTATGGGCACAACACTTTTAGCAAGATGAGGATGAGGCCTTAATGACTTTGGTACGCCAACGTTAGGTACGATTAAAGAAGAAAAGGTTGCAAGGTCAAGTTGTCCCGCTTAGCTGATCTCCACGAACTGGCAGCGGGGGGGGGGGGGGGGGAGAGGGGGTGGGGGGGGGGGGGAAGACTGCGCCAACGTACCAAACGCTTGGTTTGTACCTTCCAGGAAGCACGGAGAGTTCTGCACGAAATGAGCTGTGAAATGAGCCGCAGGACACGGCTGATGCAACTCCCTTCACCAACCGCTGAATAAAACACAAGGGCACTTGGAGCAGACACATCTTTACAATGATTAGAGCCCAAATGCACCCTCAAATTGTCTCATCCTTAAGAAACCAAAGAAACACATAAGAAATTAAAGTGTGCGTCCGACTCTTAGCGCGCTCGCTGCTAGCCCTTCTGCTGGGTTCAGAGCTTCCTGCACCCTTCGTCCTCGCTCAGCTAATTAAGGAATAAAGATTATAGAGCCTGCTGCGTTCAGTAGTGTCACTACTTGCATTTTTGTTGAGTGCGTTTTGATGTTCTTAGTAGAGAAAGTCAAACTTTCCAAGCTAACAATATTTCTAAATTCCTGAATACCGATTTTGTAATCAGTTTTTTAAACACGTTGACATTGTGCATCACGATGAGAAAACAAGTTACAGAAATGAAATGATGCTCTGAAGACATGCAGCAGCACAAAGAATCAGAGAGACAAGGAGCCTCTCCTCCTCTCCTGTGTGTTTCTAGTCAGACGGAACCCCCCCCCCCCCAAAAAAAAGGCTTCATCTTCTCTGCAAAGTGCTTATAAAACGGTCCGAGCAAAGTGGCACGTGATGAAAGTACACCTCCAGTGGCCCGTGAAGCCTCTGCTGTTTCTCCTGCACAAACAGAAGATGATCCCGAGCACCAGGAGCACGTTTAAACTCATCTCATCAGCTTTAGGGTGGAATTAAGGACAAATGATTACAAACCGATGCACCATTGTGTGAATTCAGATCAGGGTCAGCCCAACCAACACACATTATATATATATATATATATATATATATATATATATTAGGGCTGTCAAATGATTAAAAATTTTAATCAAATTAATCAGAATTTTCAGTGGATTAATCATGATTAATCACACCTGAATCCTAACCATTTTTTCTTTCTGAAATGCATACTAAAGATAAATAACAGGACACAGATACATAATTATCATTATTATCATCATTATTATTTTTTACATAAATACATGTTATTGATATTTGATTTTTTAATTCATTTCAGAAAATAATCAAAGCAATGTTATTTGATAAGTCACAGACTGATTTCCCTGCATGGCTCTAGAAGGGTCTCGAGCCTCTGCAGTTTATCCCACTCTGCTGTGAGTTTGTGCTCCTGATGGTTCAGGGCTGCGATGACCAGACATGACCAGACATGTCAACACTCCCGATGTTTCAAAGCCCCTCCCGAAAATCTCCCGGACCGACCTTTCTCCCGATTTCCACCCGAACAACAATATTGCTGCACCACCCGTCACTGGGCGCGCAGTTTCAGACCGAACAATAATAAAAGTTACACCTTGAAGTCGAGCGCGGCGATTAGAACGACTGGCGCTGCAAAGAAATCCGCTACCACCCCCCATTTCAGTGTGAAATATTCCCATACCTGGGAGGATTTAGATCGCATTGGCTTCCCTTCCTCCGCATGTTTCAGAACAGTATTACGGGTCTCTCCGATGGTCCTCTATCTCAGCGCTGCTCTTAGCCAAGCTCTGCTGGGCGGAGCTTTTTTTCTCTGTTTTGCTGCGCGAGAACGGGGAGGGGGGGGGGGTGGTGCGGGTCTCTGGAGCAAACGACTTGCTGAACCTGACGTCCTGACATATGCCTGCAGGTGGCAGTAATGTGTTGTATAGGATGAAGTGCATTCCCTAGAGGAAGAGGCACTTTACTGACCTGAATAATTTGTCACACTGCGCATGCGTGAAATGCGTCAAAAAAATTGACGTAATTAACAACAAACAGCTAATTAACGCCGTTAACGCGCTATTTTTGACAGCCCTAATATATATATATATATTCTCATTCACTGTTCAGATTCTCCTGCTACATTGTTTTTCTGTCGTCAGGGAGACGGAATGTGTTTAGTACTTTGGAGACAGCCACAGTCTGTGGTTATATAATATAACGATATTTGGAGATGCGGTGAATGAACTTGTGAATGATATTGTGTTGGGATGACCATCTTGCTCCCATTTCACCCCCCCCCCCCCCTACATTACAGCCTCCTCATGGACCATTGAACATCTGTAATAACCGAATGTGGAGGTCTCAGCTCATCAGTGCTGCCAGCGATCAAGTCTCATATGAGAAAAAATCTATTTTTTTTTAGCCAAGCCTTAAATATTTTCCTCTCTGCAAGAACACAACCAGAAGTCTCATATATATATTTATTTCTGCTCATGTGATGTGGATGTTAGATCTAAACACTTTAAAGACAAGGATATGGTGGTGATATAAACTGTAAAGAACAGCAGGTGTGTGTGTGTGTGTGTCTCCAGTCCAACACCGAGTGGAAGGCAAAGCGTGTGTGTGTGTGTGTGTGTGTGTCCAGAGGTCCTCGGGCACAATATTGCCGGGGTCAACGCGACGCGACAGAGACACACGCGCGTAATATCCGAGGCGACCCCCGGGGGTCACGGCCTCTGCTCTGTAGAGAAGATCGAAAGAGCAGACTTTCCCCTCCAGGGAAACCAAAGAATTAGATTCACTCAACAGACACAGCACACGTCAGCATATTTCTTCATGTAAATGGCATCACGTCTTCTTGCCTGACCCCCCCCGGTCGTTAAGCTCGTCGGGGGGGGAGGGGGGTCGGAAGCAGGCGGTCCGCGCGGAGGCCTTTCAAGCTGCCTCCATTTAACTCAAAAGGGTGGACATACATTTTCATTTCTTCTCCCGTTAAAGGGTTTAGGGAAAGGCTTTTCACGATTAGGTTTTTTTTTTTATTTCATTCGATTGAAGTTGTTGGTAAAATGTGACAGATCCCTCCTAAATGAATGGTGTTTACGTTACCGTGCCTCCGGTAAAATGAAATCACATCTGGCTGCGGTGAGCGGAGTGAAAAGTGAGCGCAGTGGTTTGATGTTTTTACAACAACAAAAAAAAGAATACGGGGGGGGGGGGGGGAAGGGAGTATACCACGAGAGCAACGGTTTCAAAACAAAAAAAAAACAAAAAACAGGAGCTTCTGGGACGGAGAAAAGGTCTCTGTTAGTCAGCCATGACACGTCACATCCCACCACACACACACACACACAGTGCATCCCACACAATCACCCACACACACAGAGGAGGAGGGGGGTCCGTATTAAATACACACATCCAGTAGATACTCTGAAGCCTGTGAGCTACAGCGCAGTGACGAGGCTTAAAAGAAGGAGATTAACGGGCCGTTAAACGTGGAAAAAAACGTCACCCATGTGATCAGAGTATCTTTGCTTAATGTCTCCTCCGGGTTCTGAAGGCCATTAGAACTCATCAGCATCGTCACTTCCAACATGGACTCACATCCCCCCCACACGCTCAACACATCTCCTTTGCTCCTAAAACCATTTGTTTCTTGCTCGCAGGCGAGTGATGGCGACAAAGCAGAGGAAAAGACGCGCTCCGCATTCCTTTCACATGTGTGAGTGTGTGTGTGTGTCCGACGTTGGACCATCGCTATCATCACGACGCATTGGACCTTTCTCTGCTGCGCGCGCAGGTCGTTACGGTCGCGTCTTAAAGAGCACTTTAAAAAGCGGGATGAAAGGGGAAAGCGGTGAAAGCGTGAACCTGCCTCTGAGGTTTGAAGTAATGGCTGCGTGTGCGTTGGTATTTTTATAATGTCAATGTTTGGGCGTCCGTGAATGCTACTTTATTCTTGTAATACATGTCGATTCCCCCCCCGATAGATCAAGGGTGTCGCTTAAAATCAAAATCGACCAATAGCAGAATTTGCATAATTGTAACCTACAAGAAAAAAAAGAAAAATAAAGCTCACCAGACACCTTTGGAAGTAATAGCTCAGAAAATCCAGGTGTCGGGACTCCCGAGGTGAATGGAAGGCAACAACTGGGAGAGGAGAGGATGGCTAACAAGGCCTTTTAATGAAGCTCTTTAAAACGTGTGAACCGGCGAACAGCCGATCTGACAGAAGGGACACGTGAAAGATGCAGCCTGCGCCTTCTGGTCCTCGTCTCACTGCACTCCTCACAGGCCCCTTGGCCGCGGACTGTGATTCCCCGGGTCGGTGGGGGGGGGGGGGGGGTGGTGGTGTCTTCCATCCCGGGAGACACTCGTGTCGCCTGTCTCCCCTTCAAGCCCCCCCCCCCTCCCCCCCCCTCACGCCTTCTCTCGTCTTCCCACCATCACCTGCGACGCGCGTAATATTCCATCAATACTCACTCACAAAAGAGTAAGTACAGGAAAATAGATAATGATGCTTGTGCCAGCTAAGATACTAACCAGCAATGTGTGTGTGTGTGTGTCAGTGGGTTGTGTACCTCACTCTTCTGGCCCGCTGCGTTCACTCCATTGGTCACATGCACTTATCCTCTGCAGGCAGCGACAGCGTGACGCCACGCGGCCTGCGGGGGGCGCCGCGGGGGGTGGTGCACATACAGAGTGTGTGTGTGTGTGTGTGTGTGCTTCCTACAGCCGCTTTACCCAAAAGAGAGAAACACACTGCAGCCAGACTCACTTCTAAATCTGACCCTGTAACAGGTGCTAATAAAAGAATTAAATGACTGGGGGCCGATTAAGGTTTCGTTGCCTGTAAAGTGACGCAAATATGAATCTTTATTCTTTATTCCCAGGTCAAAGACGATAAATTAGTAAAAATTAGTATTTTTCACTGTATTTTCAGAAGAACATGGATGGAGATGTTTCGGTCTCATCACTGGATTCTGTGTTTTAAGTTTGAAGGTCAGTGGTCCCACCAGCTGCCGGATTAAACTCTAATGTTCACCAAACCAAAGGCTGTTATTACAGTTTCTCCCCCCCCCCCCCAAAAAAAACCAAAGCATGAAAAGTAATTGAGCCCATTGGAGGTCAGTTATCTTTGGCCTCGGGAGGCATTTATGGAAAATCTATGGGTCCCGGTGGCCTTTCTCTACTTTAAAGTAGAGAAAAGGTGTTTCCATCACATACGGTGAATATTCCATTCAGAGAAAACTCAAATAAACTACACAATGTAACATTTCAACTTGTGGTTATGGATGTGCAAACGGTCTAATCTTAACAATGAGAAGGGGCTGGTGGCACAAAAGGGAATCTGTGAGGGTAGAAATCGTGAGCAGCACACAAAGCTTTGGTCAACGAGTCCTCTATTGTTTGTGTGGATATATGAGAGGGAGTTATTGTACATTTTACTGCTTTATATCTCTGTGATGATGACTGGATTTCATATGGACTGAAGACCAATAGAAATATTGAAGTAAAAAGCATCCTTCAGACTGAATCAATTGTTAACAATCTTGTGTTTTGGAGGAATCAATACAGCATCCCAATGCAAACTGGATATCCAATCCCTCATCCATCATTAAAAAAATTCATCAAAACAAGGAAATAAAAGATTGTGAGCTCAAATCTCACTGTTTGGATGTATCGATCCTAACAACACGAGCAAGACAAAAACAATCTGCAGCGATTTACCGTCAAGCACAGAAAAAGAAAAAAGAAACAAAAAAAACACACCTAATAAAATTAAAAGTGACTTTTCTCAAATCCCTCAAGAAGACAGACTGGAAACAAACAGCTCAGTCACGACGATTCCCAGCATCCCCCTCACGAAGGAGCCTCCTCCTCCTCCTCCATCACACGGAGGACCACAACCGAGAATGAAGACATGGACGCTCCCCTCAAACGGTGGGGGGGGAGGGGGCGACAACCTATTCACCGTCGCAGGAGGGAAAGTGGGGCCCAAATGTAAGAGCAGCAGAGCCACTTAATCCTCGTTGAATACATTAAAAGCCTCATTACCGCGGCATTACACATGAGGAGAGCGTTTTGTAGTAAACAGCTTCATTAATATGTCATTTAAAGTGTTTCACTTTTCAGCCTCATCACAATCCACAAAAGAGCCTTTTTATCCTTTTTTTTGTACACCTGAAGGAGCCAATCTCCTAAATTCCCACCTGACTTTTGGTACATCAGTAAAACTATTAGATGAATGTCAACTTTTTTTCACTGAACAATCAGGCTCTATTCCATTTTCCAGCTTTTTCTCAGTTCCCGTCCGCTGAGGCTCCAGAGGCCACTCTTTCAATGCTGGACAAAGGTAACCTCTTGACCACACACACACACACACACACACACACCTGACTTCACCCTGGGACCCTTTTAAAGTGCCCTTCATTCATTGGTTGAGACGCACGGTGACGCCCCGCCCTCACTGTGAATAACACCTTAAATGTTAACATTTTCACTATCTGCGACTGTTCCTTCAACGCCAGAAGTCTGTTAATACATGAAATAAATGTACTTCATGACCTTGACATGCTCTGCTCAGCTCGGTACATTCACAGTGAAAACCACCATTTACTCAAACCATTTGACCAGTTGCTGTGGAAACTAAATTCGCTCTAAAATCGTGGAATAAAAAGTCTCCATCCATCAACCACTTGTGTCAGTAGGTCCTTCCGGTCATTCCTCCCCTCGTCGTCTGATGATGTAGATGACCTGGACGTAGATGACTTGGACGTAGATGACGTGGTCGTAGATGACTTGGACGTAGATGACTTGGACGTAGACGACGTGGACGTAGATGACTTGGACGTAGATGACTTGGACGTAGATGACTTGGACATATATGACGTGGACGTAGATGACTTGGACGTAGATGACTTGGACGTATATGACGTGGACGTAGATGACGTGGGCGTGGATGACTTGGACGTAGATGACTTGGACGTAGATGACTTGGACGTAGATGACTTGGACGTAGATGACTTGGACGTAGATGACTTGGACGTAGATGACTTGGACGTATATGACGTGGACGTAGATGACTTGGACGTAGATGACTTGGACGTAGATGACTTGGACGTAGATGACTTGGACGTAGATGACTTGGACGTATGTGACTTGGACGTAGATGACTTGGACGTATATGACGTGGACGTAGATGACGTGGGCGTGGATGACGTGGGCGTAGATTACGTGGGCGTGGATGACGTGGGCGTAGATTACGTGGGCGTGGATGACGTGGGCGTAGATTACGGCGGTCCATCACTGGGGAGGGGGGGACGTGGGGGGGGTCTCTAGAGACGTGAGGGTCTCTTCGCCAGCGCGGTGGTACAAAAGCAAGATAAGAGACACAAGGCGTCGGCCTTTATTCTCCCGACGTGTCTGACATCGGGGGGGGGTGGTAGTGGGTGGGTGGAAACGTAGATATTTGAAGCTGCGCTGCACACGTCGCCTTCGACCCGACAGCAGCGCTGCGAGGTCAAAGTGGAGGAACAGATACACAAATACACGCAACGCGCATCATGCACACCTCTCCGGGGGCGAATTACCATATAAATAACGGCCGCTGCTTATCAAAACACTCGTTTGGAGACGTCTGCGGGCGGGAACGAGGCGAGGAAGTGAAATATATTGTTTTCCGTCTATTAGACTCCGATCTGTAATTCGTCTGCACGCGCGACTCGTCTCACGGGTTCCATCTCGTCAACGAGTCGGTGAATCATCATTGTTGCCGGATGCAACAAAACCGAGAGATGAAACGAGGGAGAAATAAGGAAGATAAGGAGAGGCCACTGAAGAAGGAAAGAGAGCAAGCGGGAGGAGAGAGAGAAGGGTCCTCATTGACGGATTAGATCATCGAAATGGGAATTTACTGAAAAAAATCTGGTCCTTAAATGTAGGTTGTCTATATTTAGGAACGTGTGTGGATGATTTTCTTTGGTTCAGCTTAAACTAAACGTGACTTCAATGCTTATTGAAAGTGCCTTTCAATAAGCATGAAGTCCCGTCTTGTATCCAACACTAATCTCCCCAGTGAAGATTAACCCGCAGCAATTCATCCCCATCGGCCGAGTCCCATTAGGCCCGGAGTCACCACTCTGACGTCCAGGTGGTCTCGCTGGTGTCAAGAAGTTCCCCCCCCCCCCCCCCCACGTGGACAACTCGAGCACCAGCACTGCTCCACCTCACCCCCTCTCCCCTCTCCCTTCTCTCTTCACAGTAGCAGCAGCTACTGTCGTTATGTTCTGACACCACCTGGGGGGGGGGGGGTCGAGGGGTAAACTAGATGCAAACAGAGTCTACAGAGTGTTTTCTTCCTCATGCGATGAATGAATGAACGAATGAACGAACGATCGGAGGCCCACGTTGGTAAATATCATCTTTGGATGGTGGATTATTGTGGCTCGCAGCCAGCTGACACGTCGTCCTGCTCCACTGATTCAGGGAGATTTATGTGTAAAGAGATTCTATGCTCCCTTGATTCTCCCCTCTCTCTCTCTCTCTCTCTCTCTGAATATATTTCCTGTAGCGGCAGTGTCTCGCATAGCAATTTGATCCACGAAATGTGCCGCGGAAAAAAAAGATTTATTTGGTCGGCTTGAATTCAAAAGGAGTTTGCATGAAAAGGGAATGAGCAGGAGGAGAGAAGATGGAGATGGAGGAGGAGGAGGTTCCTTCATCTCGTGGCTGCGGATGATGTGGTGCACCTCAAGCGCGTTGAGCCCCGCAACTCTACAACTTTACAATCGTTTGATGGAGACGACTCCGACGTCTGCTACTGAAACTCTTCGTTATATTTATCTAAAGCTTATTTCGAAATATCTAAAGTTATACCAATTCTAAAAATGACAATAAAGAGAGAGAAAATGTATGCACTTCTCTGTCACCCCTCACAATTAAATAGGCGTCGGAGTCAGACAGGACTCGTATTCTCCGGGTTTGGGGAGGGAGGTATATAGTGTCAGTGGGAGTCTTTTCTCTGTGCACAATCCCAGAGGATTCCAGCCTGAGTCAGCTCTCGACATCCGAAATCCCTCCTTTCGTCTGTCTTCTTCCCTTCCTCTCCTTTCAGTTACTGTCTGAACGAGGGAACGTTTAATACACTTTGTTTTTTTTATAATGATGCGGTTGTCCGACACTTGATTCATCAGTTTGTTCTAAACACCTTTCATTCAAATAAATAAATGCTGATGGTAAACGTGCTCGTGTGCGTAGATCTTGGGGCGATCCCTGCTTTTTATAGATTCAAACGGCCATTTAATAAATGTCAGACGCTTTATTAGGATCTCTGCAAAGGGATCGAATCTTTGGGGGTTCGAGTGGTCCTCATAAAGCGCCGTTACGCCACAGATGTCTGCCCGCGGGCTCCGTGTCCTCCAACGCACCTCGGACGCGGAGTAGAAACGACTGTTTCACTACATCTTCCCCCCCGTTGAGTGGAGGCGAACCCAAAGAGGAGCCCTCCATGGACAATCACACGCCGATTCAAACACACGCAACGCAAACCCCCCCCCCGGTCAAATCCACAGTGGTGAAGACAAAGAGAGGAGCTACAGTGAGTTATGGCCAGAGAAGAAGTCAAATCAGCAAAGGCCCTCGAAGCTCTTTCTGATTGGACTTCACGTGGCGGGAGCTTTGATTGGTGGAGAAAAGAAAAAAAAATGGGAACATGTGCAGAAGTCTGGGGATGAAGAAAAAAAGAAAGGGAAAATATCGGAGCCTCAAAAGGCCTCCAGCTTGTTGGCTGCGTGCCGTGTGGTCGCCACAGAAAAGTCGGTTCTGTGCACCAGTAATGGAAGAAATCACATAATCCCCAGAAAAACCTTGACGATCAAACCGCCCACACCGTTGCCATGGGACCAAACCTCGGCCCGAGAGGTTCAAATGCGCAAAAAAGGAAAAGTTGCAGAAAATCGCCCGGGGAAAACTTGATCAGCAGAAATGATTGAAAAGACTGGAGGGTGATTCCCTTCACGCTGGAATCATTTTATTGGCTTTATTAAAATCATCGGCGGTACCCTGATGGACGGACGTATGGGTGTACGTGTGAAGATCAGAGGACGGAGCCGCTCTTTGAAGAGCAGAATACAAGCGGAGGGTTGAATTCCCTGACAGCTTGGGCGACGTCGTGCTAAAAAGGGAGCCAAAGACGTCTGGGTGGAACAAGCCAAGCGTTCGTTAAAATCCCTGCACTGCTCATCTTGGAGGGGGGCGTGGGGGGGGGGGGGGGGGGGGAGGGAGGCTGGACCTGACCCCTCCGACGCGCCGAAGCTGCTCCACCAGCTCTCCGTGTGGGTCCAAACACACCAGCATGACTCCGGGCTATTAAAAAAAACATGTATCCAAACGCCCCAAAGGGGTCACCATCCGCGTGGTTTCTCTCCAAAAATGTGCAGCAGGCTTCCTCTCCGTCACCTCTGAAGGGTCTCACAGGGCTGTTCGCTGTTAATTACACCAAGACAGTCCCCTGCTGTTTTACCCAGATGGCTGCGTGCGGATGTGATGGAAGCCACCGGGTCGACATCTTTTGGGTCGTTTCAAGCGGCGTCGCGGAGACAGTCGCATGAGGAATGTTGTTAGTTTGCAGAGAGCGAAGAAGAAGAAGAAAAAAAAATGGATGGTTTAAAAAACCAAAGGGCTCCGCTGGGGAGAATAACGTTGTTCGGTGGCACCTTAATATTCAGAACAGGCTGCAAACTCTAGCTCAAATAATTAAAAAGGAGATTTGCGTGGGAAAGGAAAGGAGATTAGGAGCAGAATAAAGAGTTACCAATGCAAATAACAGAGGTGGGAGACTCTGGCGAGACCATTTCCAACCAAAAGAGTAGCAGTGTCGCAATTCATTTCACGTTGATCCATTCACTCATTGTCTTTGATCCAATATTCACATTCAGGACTGTGAGGTGAAACCATGGGGGCAGAGAAACACACTTTTAGAGCGTAGAAGAATAGAAGTTAGGCTGGAGAGCATCTCTTAAACACTGTTGTCCCTCAACCAGAACCTCATTTAAACATATTTCTCTCCCTCATCTCAGTTCCCTTTCCCGTCATTTTTCCTTCTCCTTCACTCTCCTCCTCCCCATCTGGCGCTTCACACCGTCCAGGCTTCCTGCCAGTGTTAAAAGTGAATCCAATTTGCTTGGTCAGGCCGTGCATTGTCCTAGGTAGCGTGTTCCTGCGGGAGACACAGGAAGCTAATTGATCCAACAGCTCAGCTCCGTGAGACCGGCCAAAATCGGCCCCAATCAGCGCGGGGCCACGTTGGACCGAAACGAGACGCGAAAGCCGCGCCGTGCAAGTGAAGGAGATCCGGTCTCCATTTGGAATGTTCTGTTAGATCTGAAGAAAAAAAATCAACTGATCGTCGTGGTTTTAAAGAGAAGGGGACTTTTATTTTGGATGTTGGAGGCATATACTTCAGGGAGGTGATGATTGACACTGGCAGAATTACACTGGACCTTCAGCATCAAGCAACTGGACAAACTCGATTAGACAGACCAGCAGCACACACACACACACACACACACACACACACACACACACACACAAAGTAGACCATTACATGGCGAGAAAAAAAAGGGCCCAAAGCTCCTTCCCACAGAAAACGCAGCCCAGCGTCCTCCCCGTAATGACCTCATCCTCCGCTCAGACCATTTTTGGAAAGTGCTTAAATGTGATCATGTGTAAACTAAGTTGTCTCCTCCAGCACTGAACACCGACACAACACCGGGGACACGGCCAGGCTTCCCGATCACGAGCCTGGTTGCGCCAACGCGCCACCAACCCAAACACTGCCCCAAACACTGCGAAATGCGCCGCGCCGCGTTGCCTCGCACGGAGGGCGCCCCGCGTGGAGAAAACAAAAACAAAAACAATTTAAAAAAAATGGGCCGAAACAAAGTGGATGAAACAGCAGATTCTTGCCTTGAAATCCGAGGAGGAAAGCGACGACGGGGATCCAAACGCCGTGTACCCAGAAGTGCCGCATGGCTCCCTGTTCGATCGGCTCCTTTACGCTGCGCCGCGCAGAACTCGGGTCTTTCGGGACGCCGCCGCGTGGGATGTCCGCAACACACACGCACACGCGCACACGCACGGGTTAGCGCCTTCTGACCGCGCAGGTGACGAGCTGTCCCCGGGACCACGGAGCCTCAACGTGTGCCCAGCTTTGGGAGCAGCAGCAGCAGCAGCCGAAGTGAGAAGTGAAAGGGGGGGGAGAGGGGGGAGGGGGGGGAGAAAAGTGGCGTCTCTCTCACTCCGTCGGCGGGGTGTGCGCGCCGCGCGCCGCGCGCTCGCAGCTTGGAGCGGTCCTGCCACCTGGCGGCGACGCGGGCGAACGGCTTCGGTTGTCGGGCGCGAGGCGGAAACCGGAGACCGCCGTTTCGTTGCCGTCGGCTGAGCTCCAGCGGGCCGGTGTCTCACCGGGGGGAGGAGGGGGGCTTTGGAGAGCGTGTCTGGAATGAATGAAGGTCAGCTGAGGTTGCCATGGAGACGTGTGGGCCCGTGCTGACTGATATTCTGTGACAAAAGTCCCAGAGCTAGTTTAATAAATTAAGATATTCTATTCATGACATTAGTTAATTTGATATGGGCCAACGGGGCATCGTTGCAGTTGGTTTGGAATAAGGGCGAACTGTCAATATGGTGATGACATCTGAGGACATAATTCAGAAAAATGAATGATTTATATCCGCATTTATTATCCATACTTGTTAGCAAATCAAAGCCCTTTTTCGGTTGATTCCAAATTCCTTTGTAATATTTTTGCATATCCGAGTTTAACAAGTCCTCCGTCATGAAATATTCACTAACAACCACCAAAAGATTTGTGAAGCCTAAATAATGAAAGTGGTCCCTTGTTGTTCTGGGCTTCTCACCGAAGATCTCTTGCACTGCAGAAGACCTCACAGGTCAGATTGGACACGTGTGACGTGTGACGTCACAAGCAGGCTGGTGGACACTGGGGATTGTCTCTTTCATCCAGAACGACGGCCTGTCTGGTACCGGAAGACTCTGTGGCACTATTTTGTCTTCTGTTCCAAACATTCTCACTGCAGGGCATATTGTGAACTGTTATGATTCACTCAGTCTGGAAAATTAAAGGTTTCTTTTATCTATTTTTATCTTTTTGCAATGTTTTCCTGTGTTATTGGTAATAAAACAAATAGCTGATGGCAACAGTTCAACAAGTAAAGTATGAATTCTCCCAAAGCTTTTTGTGAAAAATTCCAATTAGTTTTGCTTTTACCAAGTGGAAAAGTTGGAAAGTAATGAAAGGAAAAAGATATAAACATGTTTCTAACATTAACACGCTTTGTGCTGTTGGAGCAAACAGCTTGTATAAAAATATTCTGGGTGAAGTCAAGCACTTAAGGCAGATTCTGTGCTGTTTCCAATTGCTCAATCATTACAAATTACGGATTCAGTAGCAAAAAGGAAAAGTAAAATAGTAGAATACTAAATGGAAAAGTTAGACGGAAGCTGACATGTCAGCCGTGGACATAAGACAGCTCGAAACCTTCAAGTCGTGTTCAGAGATATCCTGCATATTTCAATATATTGTTTTTGATTAAAGTTCTGAAATATTTTCATTAAAGGTTGGGACCACAAATCTAAATAAATAAGAATAAAACAGCTCTTAGCTTGTTGAGGAAAATGACTCCTTTCGAATTCTTCCAACATCCTAAAAGCCTCGGAGTCAAGGGAGATGCTCGCCGTCAGCCATTCATTCCACACACACGTACGCCATTTATTTCCAGATTGAGGAAGGAAAAACAAACAACTCAACTCACGGGAGCCCTTCGCTGCTCGATGAGATCCGTTGACCTTGCAAAGAGACCGTTTTGGCTTCGAGGACCCACTCGCCTGTATTTTAACTGGGTTTAGATGCAAGGCCACATTGTCCTGCAGGATGACATGCTGAGGACATGGAGACGGATGGATTTGATACTTTGTGTGGGAGTCCTTTCTTTGAGCTTGTTAGAGCCCTTGGTGGGAAGGGTGGGGGGGGGGGGGGTCGCGTTGTGGCGCAGAGCTCTCAGAGCACAGCAGTGAATCGTTTTTTTCTCCAAATGACAAACACTCAATAATTCAGGGGAGCACAGGAGAATGGCGCAACACTTCCACCGAGAACCTGTCGAGGTTCACGTAGCACACAGGAAGTCCTCGTTTTAAAACACTGCAGAGAAGGTGGTACGTAACAGAAGCAGCTCACACACATAGGGGCTTCAACCACAGCAGGGACGGATTACAAGAACATATGCAAGCATGAATAAACACCCATGTGTATGTGTGTAGGATTCTAGCTTAACACAGAGCATTCAAGAGAAACAAAGCAATGTGCTGATAAACACGCCATCGCGATTCACTGTGCGACGCCGAGGACCTAAAAGCACGGGAACGTCTCGTCTCCAAGGAGGGATTATTGGGCGAAGTGTAAGACGATGTCACTGGGGCTGGATCATAACTCTTCATGCTTTTAACGAGCCTTCTTCCTCCACACACGTTAAATATACGCAGCCACACGAAATTGCAGACTTGAATTAATTCCTGGTGTGAAATGACTTTCCACCAACCTGGTGGCGATTGAGTTAAACGCGGTTATCACCACGTGACCTCGGTGGATTTCACGTCGGCCCCTACAAGTGAACGCATTCTGAGACGTCTTATTGCTGCAGATGAAATTGCCTTATTTGCTACGGTTTGGAGAGTTGAAAAGGGGGGAGGGCGGGGGGGGGGGGGGCAGGACGCAGGCCCTCAGTCCAACACATGGCGCGCTTAAATGTGACAAATGTGCTTCTAGAGAGCAAAACCGAGGGAGCAGGCTGGATGCATTTATGACGAGGGCAGAAAACGAAAGAACTGGGACTCAAACGGGGGGGGGGGGAGGTTAGAAACAGGGGGGAGGGGGTTAGGGTACACAATCAAAAAAAGGAGAGTAGACTTTCAGAATAAAACATGGAAACAAATGAAGCCCAAACCCAGGTGCACAGACAGTATTTTCAGTCCGTGTCAACCCAAATCAAAGGAAAAAACATCATTTCTGGCAGAAGAGAACTCTGTCGAGATTTCCTTCTGTTGTCAGCTCGGTGAAGCCAGTGAGACGTCTTTCAGCCGAGGGGAGAGTGCACGAATCCAGGGGGGGGGGGGCGGGCGGGGGGGGGGGGGGGGTAGCCGAGCCCAGTTGAACCGCAGTAATGGGTTCACCTGGTTGCTCACTTTCCAAGGAGGGTGAATAGAGAGCTGCCCAACCTGGTGTCTGTTGAAACACCGATTTCTCCTGCAGCCTCCAGTTCAGCACCACGGACAGAGACACGGCCGTAAGGAACCAGTTCTGTATCATCAGAGATGAAATAGCCGTCATTTTTAAAAGGAAATGCGGTGTACACTTAAAGTGCAATAAATCCTGATGTTCTGGATAATCGGTGCAGGTTTGGCATCTCATTGTAAAATAGTGAGAAGCCGGTCCAACAGTACGCAGGCAGAGAAATCGACCCGCGTCGCACGACGTTCTGTCCAAATTCTGCTGGTTTATAACTTATATTTCAATATTGAATCACAACAGCTCTCTGGCCTTGTTCCACATCCTCATTTATTCTGCATTGAGAACCTGCCGACCCCCCCACTTCCCCTCTGGGATGTAGAATCACTGCTTTTTGAATGTTACGGAGATGCCTGCGTGGTCTCTCGGTGTTTGCTCAACGCCTCGCTGGTTCCACAGACCTTCTCCCCTCTCCTCATTACGTGGTCGACTTTGTCGGCCGCCACCTGCCAGCACAGCTGTTTTGCATTTGTTTATCAAGGCTCTCGGCGTACGGAGAGGACACCGATTGTTTGAGGTAACAGAGTTGCCCACGTCGCTCGGCCCCCGATGTTCTTTGCGCTGTTGTCGACTGTGTTTAAAAATAAATGTCTGATTCACGCCAAGGAACCGGGCTGAAAACACCCTTTGTTTGCAGCTTTACTTACTGAACTTACAGACAATAATCAACATATTACCACACTTCAAGTAACATGCAGTTAGAGTTTTACCTACACTGTTATATTTCACGTACTTTGGGAAAGGTCTTTCTTAGGAAGACATGATTTTCATCCACAGATTTCTTAAGGAGGTTGCCAATAAGTGTGGAACAATGGAGGGAATATCAATGACAGATACCACAGGGAGTCCCTACATTCAGATGAAGACAGAAGGTTGGGGCTTTCTGGAAGGAAGCAACATGATCCGAGCTGTCGGGGAGGAAGTGAGTGAAAGAATCAGAGCCGCCTTCATGCCAGATGAGAAAAAAGCTGGAGGGAAATCAAGGAAGATTGGGACCATTGACAGATACAGTATGTTGCAGCTGAAGGTTGCGAGGAGCTGAAAGAAGGAACTGATGGCTCTCACAAAAGGGATCCGCAGACTTTGGTACAAGACAAAAAGAGACACTGGCAATAAATGGAACATGAGGGCGAGAGAGAGAGAGAGAGAGAGAGAGAGAGAGAGAGATGGTAAAAAACTGGGTGTCTGCAGAGCGCCATAAAGACGAGATATTTGGTTGATGAATATTACCACTATGAGAATTTCTGCCATTTGTGACATTTTTATTATATGCATATGAGCCACTTTAAGAAGTGTTCTGCATCCTCGTGTCTGCTGATCATTTTGCCTTGGGATGAATGTTGGATGATGTCTGTTTTTATCCCGTGTAAAAAAAAAAATGAAAGTCAACATTGACTTATTTGAACATATGTACAAACACGATGTACTATGCACAAAACACTATAGTTGTGTTAAAGTGTTAACTGTGTGTGACGTTTCCCTTTCTTGCTTCTCCGGACAAACTTATGTGGCCTCAGGGTAAAACGATAAAGGAAGAGGAAGAATTAGACAAACATTGACGGGGAAAAGGTCTAAATAAATTGAGGACGGACGCGGAGGGGGAGGGGGGGGGGAGGCGGAAACAATCCTCGCCGGCGGCTACTAAAGCGATGATGTGACAGGTGGCGAGGCCTCGACGCATGACTTGAATTCCATTCCAGACGCGCCGTCGCTATCTCCTCCGTTCCGCCGGTAATCGTTTCCTCTTTCTTCTCGGCGTGTGAGGGCCTTTGGCGGCGAGGTGACGTGCGCTGAAAGAGAAGACTGAAGCTGCGCACACTTAAGAAGAAAGTGATGACCCCCCCCCCTCCCCTGTCCCTCCATCGCAATTGTCTCTCCCCCCCAAAAGCCTCTCATTAAAAAAGATCGTGGAAACCAAGATGGTGTTCTTTCGGTCTTATTGCTGCATCTTACATGCCAGGAGTGAACGTTTCAGGTGTGAAAAATGAACACACCAGGAAACGTCCTTATGGGGGGGGGGGGGGGGGGGGTTGATTGCAACATTAAATACACTCACATCAATTTATTCCACAGCTAGAACACAACGTAGCTCTGCATGAACAAGTCTCATCAGTAACAGGCTGCTGTTCTGAATCTCATCTTCTTATACATATACATCTATGTAGAGGTGTATTTATCGTATATTGTTTCATCGCTTTCATCTGCACCTCGTGCCCAATCTGACGTCTGATCCCATATTTCTATTCCCTCCCCAAAGCGAAAAGTGTCACGGTTTGGGTTCATGTATTTGTTTTATTTTGTAGTTTTTGTATGTCTCCCGTGTCCCTGGGGTGCCTTGTCCTCCGTGTCGATGATTGTTTCCACCGGTGGATTTAACCTGTCAGTCTCTTCCAGTGTGTCTCGTCGCGTCTTCATGCCAAGCCACGTGGTCATAGTATATGTTGTTGTCTCATCAGGTCCCCGCCTCCTTCTCCTCTTTGTTTTGTGGAGTGATTTTGAGTTTTCTTTCGATTTTGAGTTCAGTTTTTGGAATCTCGACTGTTATTTTTGTTGTTCCTCAACTCCGCCCCTGAGTCCTCCCACCTTGCCCTGGTGCCCGCCGTTGTGACAAAAAGTCAACCACGCCCAACACTGATGTGAAATATGCTCACGAGTTCATGAGGAGTTCATTTTTCTAAACTTGCATCCGTTCTCCAGGCCCCCAGATCCTGAGATTATGCAAAATAAACCTTCCTCACTTCTCACTTCTCCTCACAATATTGCTTCACACACACACGGCTTCATTAGTGGGTGTGGATTGCTCACATGGAGCCTCAAGCCAAATGAGGCGGCGCAGCGCGTCTTGAGGACTAGACGGCGTCGCTCCGACGTGCGTGAAGGTATAAAGGCTTCGTTAGTGTCACATCCGTCACGCAAAAAAACACTTCCTCCCTCTTTTCTCCATCCGCAGCACACTCTATTTGAGGGAGGGGAGGGGGGGTGGGGTGGCCGGGTGAGACGTGTTCCTCCTTTCTTCTCCTCCTCGGGCCGCATGAGCCTCCGAGCTGTTTCCCACCGTCGGCCTGTGGGTGAACATCAGAGGAAGTGCAGATCAGTTTGATTGGATTTCCTGTTTGTCACCATCGTTCCTCCTTTGCAGAGCAGAGCAGAAAAACTACATGCATATGCTGCAGGGTTGTGTATGCATAGGAGCATTTACATACTTCAGGATACAATATTCACTGGACATAAAAAAAAAAAAACGTTTTGGTTTTAGAGTCTATTAAGGGAATGCACCTCTGAACGAGTTCATTTTTGCACGAGGGCAACCTAAAGTTGGTTTTTATTTGACTCCATGACCCCTTTGAGATGATTCATTAATGTGGACTTTGGTTGCAGGTTGAAGGAAGTAGAAGGAAGGGGAGGAGGTGGCAGGTCGACATCCAAAGCGGCCTTTGTTCCTTTAGCCGTGTTCTTTTCCTTCAGAAGTCGGATAACCCAAACGTTACAGAGTTCAATTCAATTAAATCTAATTTGGTCCTCTTGTTCTCTTTCCTCGGACTGCAGTAAATTGTATTTCCACTCACAATGGACTCTTATTTGTTGGAGGAAAACAGCACACAGGTGGATGTTGCCCCTTTAGATATTTCGCGTTTAAAGTGACTTATTTCATCGTCTTGATGAGAGCTGAAATGGTCTCTCGGAGCCGTTCCTCCTCCTATGGAGCTATCCATCAATGTCTGGATCTGTGGACTCCTTTGACCTGTGACGGAGGGTTAACAACATCCACACAACTACTGCTGCAACTCCATCAGACGCTGTTAAACCAACTGGTGCCCCCCCCCTCCCGTCCGTGTGCTCGCCGCTGCATCCGTCGTTAACACAATTCCTTCCGCTTTTTAGGTTTGAATTATTCAGACGTAGCTCGCCTTTCTTTTCTTTCCTTTCATCCTTCCTTCCTTTCTATAATTTAGTTTGAAAATATTCAAAAAGCCTTGGAAACAACTTACATGAGCCGACGGGAAATGAGAGTAAATTTGACCTTTTGAACTTTTTTTCATGTGTATATATCAGTATGGAAGTGTGTAGATGGCGAAGCTACAGACTGAATGACGCCGGGGGGGCTATTATGGGATGGTTTGTCTATATTTACAGGCTTGATTGGCCGGATCCAGCTGGGTTTCTCTATTTGTTCGCCCTTTCTCTCTCCCTCTCTCTTTTCAACCAAAGGCCTGTAATATCAGGTTTTACTTTCAACATGGCGGCTTTAACACTTTGTGGCCGACGTGAAGCTCACGGCGGCACTATGACGTCACAGGGTCCAAGGTCCTCATGACATATTCCTTGTAAGCTTCATAACAAGATAATACGTCGATAGAGTCGATGCATTTGAACCAACGCGATGGATCTTTTTACCTCAACGTGGCGTCTCATAGTGGTGGAATAAATTACGGTCTACTTACGGGCGGTGGGGAATTCACTGCCTTGCTGGTGGCCTGATGTGACCGCGAAGGAGCCGCAGCCCGGTGCCCTTTTCAATCGTGCCTCTTCAAAAGTTCACTCCTGTTGGTTCTTAAAGTGTAAATGGGTTAGAGGGAGGATGAAGGAATACTGATGGAAAATTCAGATGAGATGTGAAACCCTCCGGTCGGAGACGTGCGCGTGCTGTCAAATAGCGGTTGTTTTCCCCTTAAAACAAATAAAAATCATTTAACACTGTTAGATACATTGTTTAAAATTAAGCAATGTATAAATGAACGGTTTTCAACGCCTGTAATGGGATTTGAGACTGAAATTGACAACATAGTTCTGCTCTGAATGCAATTAGTGTAAAAACATTGCCCCCAAGTGGTGAAAAGAAGAACAGCAGCTTCGGATCATTCCGGGACACTTAAATGAATATAATATATAGTTTACTATATTACCGGATGGTTAATATGATCATAGCCATGAATAAATGAGACAAATACGATGCATCCACTGAAGTGCTGTTCCCACAAAAATGCAACCTTGAGGAACCAAATCATTTAGAGCTTTAATACTGTTTCTCAGATGCATAAATGATCATTGTAATATGGGTAGATTTCCTTTTTGCGACATTGCAGGACTTGGAAATATAAACCACAGGCGCATGAAGCAGCTTCCCTTACTTGCATGTTGGTTTCATCATTCCGTGCAGCTCCCATATTTACGATGGCTTCAGCCTGCAGGAGCACCAAAGGCTGCGTGAATGCTTCCTAGAAAGCGTGAAATATATACGGTTCTTATGTCACACCGGCTGCTCCTCCTGCAGTCAAGCTGCAGAGCAGGTACACATTATGGAAATGATGCGTGCATGTTACACATTCTATGTGTGCACTGTACGTGTTTATATGTGGAACGTAAAATACAACAATGGGTTTCTGTTTCCTCATAATGATCCACTTAAATACTCATGAAGTAAATTCACCTTTTTGATTGTTTGTTAACCAAAAATAATTTCATCTTAAAAACACAAAGCAGGCTGGCGAATCGTTTAATGCCAAATAAAACGTGCAACAAACGAACGAGTGGGAATCAGAATAGAATGTATTAACAATATTTATTCACTACAAGTTCCAGTGTTATTTTTCCTATTTCATTTCGACCCAACAGTTAGAACAATATGTATTTTTATACATATTTACAGATTGGCTTAACTATTGGCAATATATCACAAATTCCTATTCATCTATATACATAACCCATGTATCGCCCCGTGCACAACACTGATGAGATATTTTGATTCAATCTGGGTTAAAGTCTCAGTAGTTTGCTTTGCTCCCTTGTTCCTGCAAACAAAGGGCAGAGTTTAGTAAAATAATCTCACTTTAAACATTTCTCTGGGAAGAACAGACCCCGAGATGTTAGAAGAAGAATTCTCCTTTACTCAATATTGTTGGCCAGTGTTCGGGTGGGGGGGGGGGGAAAGGATCAGTGAAAATGAATTGATTATAAAAAGTAAAAAAAAGTCTATTAATGGGGCTTTGATGAGCTGACTGTATTCATGAATCAATGAGCAGGCGTGTAGCACACAGATGGACAAACGGACTGATACACGTCGTACTAAGTGAGGACAATGGAGGGCTTTGATGGAGCTTGAACATCAGACCTACTTCACTGACACGCTGTGACGGCTACTTGGCAGCTCTTCATTCTTACAGGAAGTGATGAGGGCAATAAAACCAATGCGCCTCACCGTGGTCGTGTATTTATTGGGATTAAAGAGCATTTCTTTTGTTCAGGATTCCAGCCTAAATTAATACGCCAATTCCGCTGCCAACCCTCCAAAATGTATTTCTTTTAAATCATTAATTAATTAAAGTATTTGAGTGTACAATGGGACGCCATTGAAAACATAAATAAAAAGTCAGTGAAGTTAACTGGACTGAGTAATATAAAAGAAGAAAAGAAAACCGCAACATAAATCGAGAGATTAAATGTGTTAAAGCTGGAGCTTGTTTCGTAACGTTAGAACATAGTTTGTCTTTTTTATATTTAAATGCAAAAAAAGCACATTCAATTGAAGCTCATGTGTCAAAAACAAAGAGGATTTTCCTTAAAGAAAATAATCCCACTTTGGAATATTGCATGTCAAACACAAAAAAAATAGCTGCATTAAATATTGCATTGTAGCTACAATAAATTCTTAGTAATGGGCATTGAGGAAATGCACAATTTGAAATAGGGATTAATAAATCTGGGAACACTGTAACAGTTCTTTAACAGGCTGGTGAGATTTGGTTAAAATATAAACACAGTCGGTCAGAAACACAGTGAAACGTTCTACCATATACAGCGAGGTGTCTATTACTCATAGTCAAACATATGGTTATTCATGTAAAAATCATATCCCGTTTAACTAAGACCTTGTTATCAAATGGCGATGCTTGTTCCAAAAATTAAACTTAAAATTAAAAAAAAAGAAAGAAGAAAATCCCTTCAGTGAAACACTGACTATGAAAACCAGCCCGCTGTTTAACAAGAAGCATTTTAAAATTAAGACACGTGAGTTGTAGAGTATGTATCGGACATGTTGCATCATCTTTGATTCACGATCTCGTCTACGTGGTGGGGGGGGGGGGGGGGGTGGGAGTTAAAATATGTACAGCAGAAACCAACGGGTGTTTGTCGGTGGGGGGGGGGAAACCACCTTTAAATAGAAATGACGACATCCGTCCCACGTCTGAATCTCTGCTGTGCAGCTCTTCAAATGTCACTAAGACCTGAAAGCTTTAATGGCTAACCTGTGGGGGATGTTAAGTTATTCTTCATAAGACAGCAGTTTTGATATAAAATTGCTGTGAAAAGTGCAAAAAGGTCATTAAAAATGTTTCCTTTCAATAAAGTAAAGCGTACTATGAGATGTATTGCACCCAAAAAAACAAAAAACAAAAACCCTCTCTTTAAGCTTCTAAGGCCATTTCACACGTGACTTAGCTCGTTAGCTTAGCTCGTTAGCTTAGCTTGCTAGCTTAGCTCGTTAGCTCGAGCTTAGCTCACTCCCCAACAGGCGCTTTGACATTCAACTCTCCGTCCTCAGCGACTCATCATCATGACAGAAATCATTAGAGATCATATGGATGTAATTTGTTATCCTAAAACAAGAGACACATGCACTTCTGAGGGGGGGGGAAATCACAGCTCTCTTCTCCCCTGACCAGACCCCGCCGGGACCACAGGGCCCCCCCCCACCCCCCCTCCGCCTTGCTTTGAGTCCAAAACGGAAGCCCACAATCATCGCAATGATCCAAAGACGAACTGCGATGGGGAACCAGTGGGTTTTGTTGTTGTTGTTGTTGTTGTTGTTGCAGGAAGCATCTCTGCGGCGGGTTTTGTAAATTCATCCTCATCATTAAGTTGTCCACGCCACATACGCCCCGGGACTTGCCCTTGAACGAGTAAAACCGGCGGGTGTTTTAAGGTTCACACCAGGGAGCCCGCTCTGCTCTGGGCCGGCACCATGACGGGCACCGCCCCCATGCGCTCCAGCGTGGCCTGGCTCACCGCGAAGGAGTGCGTGTGCTGCCCGCGCGCGGACGCCGCCGCCACCGCCCCCGGCTTGAGGCCCGCGGAGCCGTTGCTGCGCCCCATGGCGGGCGGGGACGGCGCCGAGTTCGTGGTGACCACCAGAGTCTTGGGCGGCGGCAGCGCGTGGCCGCCGTTGGCGAACGACGCCGTCGTCATCGGCGGCGGCGGCTGATGCGGCGCGTGGCGGGACAGCGGACCGGAGCCCGGCGCCGCCGAGGCCGCGCCGTGGCCGTGTCCGTGGCCCGCGCTCTGGGCCTGCCCGTGGGCGTGGGCGGCGGACACGGCGTGGCGGGTGTCCCCGTTGTAGCGCGTGTAGGAGTTGGTGTCGTAGCTGGGCTTGGGGTTGTGCCAGTAGCGGCTGTTGTAGGTGTTGGTGGACGTCAGCGTGTCGTTCTCCGAGGACGAGGCGTCGGCGTGGAACGCTTTCACCGACGACGACCTCTTGGGAGGGAGGTCGTCTTCTCTGTTGGGGAGGGAGACACGGGGGGGGGGGGGGGGCGGGTCAGTGGAAGGAGGAAATTCTCACCACTAACATACGGAAATGAATGGAGCTTTCTGTACTCTGTAATATGTAAAATCACTGTAACTGGTAAAATAAAACTATAGCAAGAAAAATGTGGATAAACATAAAAGATTCAAACAATCTTAATTCTATTTTTGGGGGTAAATGAGTTTGGCTCCTGATAAATCTGGCTGAGATAAAAGGTATTGGTTGTGATTTGCTGTTGGGGGTAAACACAGCCGCCAGAGTGTAAATTGAATACAGGATTAAGCCCAAAAAGAGGCAGATATCAATCAGCCGAAGTCTGATCTCTTTAGAATAAATTTGCAAAGTGATTGAGGGGAGAAAGTGTGGCTCATTTCATCAGATGGCGGAGCTTCACAGGCTGTTTGAACAGTCAAATTAGCCCCTGACAACGCAAAACATTTGCCGTCAGGAGATAAAATTAAGCTGAATTCTCCAAACATTAAATCCAATTAACTCTTTTTCTCACTAAACTCTTTGCGATTGTTGCGTGGACCCACTGAGCGTTCTGGAGTGGGAAATATCAGGCTGCCTCTTATCGCCTTTTGAAACAGAGAAGAGAGACGACAAAGACCCACATCCTGTGAAAGTCGCGTCGGCGACCACACAAACAACCCAAAGTCCAACCTGATCTCGTTGGGGATCTCCTCCTCGTCGTATTTGTTCTTGTTCTTCCAGTAGAAGAGCGTGAACCCCACCAACAGGGAGCAGATGATGACAGCCAAGCCCCCGGTGGCGATGGTTCCTGCTATCAGACCCACACTCTGGGGCTGGGCTGCAGGGGCGGAGAGAGAGACAGAGGGGGGTGGAGGGGGGGGGGGGGGGGGGGGCGGTTAACAGGGGACTTCTCTCCCAAGTCAGACAGTGAGATGGTTTCGCTTCGCTTTCGATCCACTCACGTGCCACGACCTCCAGGTTGAGCAGACAGGTGCTCTTGCCGATGGCGTTGCTGGAGGTGCACTGGTAGAGTCCTGAGGTGCTGGTGCTGATGTTCCTCAGCGTTACTGTGCCCTGCATCTGGTCTGGATGGACACAGACACACGTGAGCCGCTCATTGAGGAGACCGAGTATGCGGTGAAAACATTGATGCTGGATCGGCAAATGATCGATGGGGTGGAGTCGTGAGTTTTGTATCGTCGGTACACTACTGGGGTCCGATGGAAGGCCTCAGGCGAGAGATGAAAATGTGACACACACGGAGTCGTAAGAGTGACATGGGTTGGTTAAGCCAGGTGGAGATGCTTCCCGAATGAAGCGTGGACAGATTGAATCAGTCACAGTTACAATACAATGTTAATGTTTGTCTTAAATAGCTTACATTGAAATAACTTAATATAGAATATCTCTCAAATAATTGATGTTGTTTACAGGGTTTAGTTGGGGTAAAGGGTAAGTATGATACCTCACTATCATCTTTTTTTATAAAAATTATAAGCGACATGATTTAGATTCAATTTGTACTGTTGCTGAATTTGCAGTTACACCAAATGTCATTATTTGCCTCTCAAGCCATGTGAGAAAACACAATACCGAGCATTGCGGTCATCTGTCTAAACAAAGTCACTATTTCGTACATCAGCCTTTTACAGACCAGTAGTGTGCGGAAAAAAGTAAAATGATGAAGATTGTCTGCCTGCGCAGTCGGCACGGCAGGGAAGGCGAGTCCACGACACCAGCGCTCTCCAATGCTGAAAAACGCAAATCCCGACTCGGATAATCCCGACTCGGATAATCCTGACTCGGATAATCCTGACTCAGATAATCCCGATTTGGGATAATCCCGCTCCCGTTATGGTTTGATATCGGGTGTAGCTAAATCCGAAGTGAGGTCGAGTCGGAATTCAGCATGACAGAGCGAGCACAAAAAACAGAATCACACCATCACAAGTTCAGCGGAGGGCGGGGCCTCGGGGGGGGCAGGGGCGTTTGGGCGGGGCACATGACAGGTGGCGGGCGGCGATGGTGGAAGCCACGTCTGTGAGATTTACCGGCGAAGGTGGGGCAAAAGGGAACTCCGACCGCCAGCCTGTCTGTTATACCTTGCATGGCGTTGTGCGGCAGCCTGGGCAGCGCGTCCAGCTTCTCCCAGGAGTAGGACGGCGTGGGAATGCCTTCCTCTGAGCTGCACATCAGCATGATGTCGCCGCCTACGTCCAGCGCGCCCTGGATTCGACACGCCGGCGCCGAGGGGGGCACTGGCGGATGGAGAGAAGGCGGTGAGACACGGAATACCACAAACAAGGACGGTTGCATTCAGGTCGCCATCGGTCTGCAGAGGCTCGGTTTACCCAACACGGTGAGCCCGATGACGCCGATGTTGCGCCCCCCTCTGTCCGGGAGGTTGTTGACCAGGCACTGGTAGGTCCCCGTGTCGGACAGCTGGGTGTTGTTGATGAAGATGGAGGCACTTGTGCTCGGCATGGTGGCCTGGAAGCCAACGCGGCCGTTGAGGTGGTTGGCGAGGCTGAACACCTGGCCGCCCTGGTAAATGATCACCTGACGGGGCCCCCCCCCGGAGAGGAGAAAAACACAAAGAGGGTTACGGACGCGCAGAAGGTGGGACACTCATTTGGGAGAAAGTGACATTAGTGGCTGAAGAAAAAGAGAGATTAACTGCAGTTGCAGAGATCTGTCACTAGAGGGAGGCCTCGCTACACGGAGGGCGCACTTTTATGTCCTCTGGAAACAAACAAACGGACAAGAGAATAAAAATACATTTTATTTGTGAGTGGTTGTTTCTAGCTCACTGGGTAGATGCTAAAGTGTGCTTTCATGGTACTCTTCGGATAAAAGGATCCACTAAATGGATATGCATAATTGAAAGCATTTTAACTTGGAAACACACAAACTGCAACCCGATGAATCAAACGAGAGCAAAGGGACGACGACTTCTGCACTAAAGGGATGTAGCAGGAAATCAATTTGAATTCAAGGTTCCACCAAAAAAAAAAAAAACGCAATCAGAGAGCGACGGATGTTCAAAAGCGTCTCGGGCCTCCAACTCCGGCTGAGCGGCTCTCGTTTGTGAGCCGGATGCAAAACAGCTCTCGCCCCTCAGCTGGGCCCACACAAAAGATGAAGAGGACACACGCAAACGCACGAACACACACACACACACACACACAAGACGCACCAGCTCCACGCGCGCGCACACACACACACACACACACATACAGAGCGCGGTGGGGAATCAGAGGGACCATTCAGCTTGGTGAAAAGAGCCCTCATTGAAGTGTTCAAAGACCCAGTCAGGGAAACAAGCGGCACCAGTGTGCACGTGTGTGTGTGTGTGTGTGTGTGTGTGTGTGTGTGGGTGTTCATACGTGTGTGTGTGTGTGAGAGAGAGAGAGTGATCGGGATGTGTGTACCACTGTGGTTGTAAATTGCGCGGCTGCGATTTCCTGAGAGCAGTACGCTCGCTTTGTCCTCTTATGTGCAGATGAATGGGCAGCTCCTCAGCTGTGATGAGCGCCTGTAACCGCATCGTCTGTGCGAATGCGTGCGTGTGTTTCAGTGTACGGGACAATTTTTTGGAAAGTGTTTGTGATGATTTTTTTCCGCCTCGTTTTTTCAGGTGTAATTCACTCGTTTTCTGTCTTGTTTCCAGTGTCCGTCTGCAGCTGTCTGCTCTACTTCCACCTCTGACAGACGGCACCGGTGTGACCTGGCTGCACACTCCTGGTGACCTAACAACATAATCTGCATGCCCTAAACCCCTAACCCCACCCACACACACACACACACACACACACAGCCTGAGACACAGGTGGATACACACAGGAATCCTTCTGATGATCTGAAGACCCCTTTTGGCCTCAGAAATGGGACACTTGCACTGTCTCTCAGTTGTCCATCTATTAGGTGCAAATGGTGTCTCCTCGGACACGTGTTCTGAACAATGTTCTGCACGTGGGAGCAGATCAACGGGATGGTGACCTCTTTCAACCAAGCGCTCGCATCGGCAGAATTCGAGGGTACGTGTGAACGCAGCATCTATTCGATCTGGCAGACTTCTTGTTTCAGATGAAGATTTGAATCAGATGTTCTCAATTACGGGTCGACATCATTTCTGCACCGCAGACTTTTCCTTGACCTCCATTCACCGAACGTCCTACGAGTTCATGGCGGAAGTGTTGAACACCCAATTCCTGGAAAGGGAGCTTTAATCCATTGTTGTCCCAGATTGTATCAGATCTGAATGCCGTCCGTGACGCGACAAACGGTTTTCGGGGCAAAAAACGCGAGAGAAATGAAGAGCGAACGCGAAAGAAAAATTGGATTTGCAAACATGCGAGGCCCTGACGAGATAAAGTGCGCCCGGCTCTCCGCATTGAGGGAGTGTCTCCTGAGTGAGGCATCAACTGTTTTAATCGTGTCAACTAAAAAAAACGCTTTAAAGAATCGGTCTCACAGGTGGTGCGAGGGGAGAGTGAACAGAAAGCTTTTATTGGAGCTTGAATAACACAAACGGTTCAGAGAGGATGAACAGCTCAGAAACATAACACCACGGCCTATTGCTAGTGTGTGTAGGTGTGTGTGTGTGTGTGTCTGGATCCTCTCACACCTCGCAGCACAGAGGGACACGATGACACACAGTCGTCTTCAACGCGGAACCAACCACTAAAGGCTGCGAGGTCTTTAGCGACCTGGCAAGTGAAAGCATCAGTAACCCCTCGTCACTTTCATGCGTCCACGGATTTGAGCGCGTGCTCACTTTTTTTTTTTAATGTAATGACAAAAAAGGTGCAGCGCGAGAGCACAAGTTAACGTTTGCCTTCCGCGTTTCAGCGCTTTCATCCAGCGAAACAAGGGCCCCAAACGCCTGTTCATGTCGCCGTGAGCCCTCGCGCTGGTAAGTGTGCACGGAGGCATCCACAGCGGTGTTCACACTTGCAGGCGTGTGTGTGTGTGTGTGTGTGTGTGTGTATGCAAAGCCGGTAAATGTACGAAAAGCCCTCCGTGTGGATCTACACTGCATTTGTACCAGCAGTCTGTCTGCCAGTTTGTGTGTGTGTGTGTGTGTATGTGTGTGTGTGTGTGTGTGTTTGTGCGTGGTGAGAACAGCTGCGATGCAGAGCCCGTCGTGGGGTGAGCGGTAATTAGTGCAGAAGATGATTGTATTATTTGGACGGCCGACCAGCGCCGGGGTTCAAAGGGAAGCGAGGCAGGTGAGCTTGTACGGCCGGCAGCTGCACGTTAAACAACTCAAATGGAATCGCAGAAGTCCCGCAAAGGGGCGGGGGGGGGGGGGGGGGGGAAGAGTGAGAGAGGGAGGAAGGAAGGAAGGAAGGAAAAGATCTACGGCTCTAGATGACATCGCTGTGCTCAGGTTGCACTACGCACACACACCTTGAGCACCTTACAACTACATCTATATACTAATGAAGTCATAACTAATATCCTCCTAGAGGTGCGCTCAGAGGCACAGGACAGAGAGGTTCCATGTGCACAGCGGGACATTTTAGGACACAGGTGCACACACACACACACACACACACACACACACACACACACGTTTGAGGTCAGCCGGGCTTCTCTTTAACGACCAGAAGCCGGAAACAACAGCACCAGTCCCCCCCCCCCTGTGCATTGGGGGGGCGAAAATGTCCCGGCACCTTGAACCGCCCCCTCTCTGCCGCGGTGTCCGAGCGCACCGCGGTGCAGCTCGAGCCGCTCGTACCTGCTTCGACTGATCGGCCGGCGTCCCGGGAACGCAGCACGCGGACGTCCAGCAGCAACGGTTCATCGGAGAATGAGTTACATGCATACGGTCCATCTCAGTGCATAACCCTTACTGGTTAACAATTCTAGGAACTGCTGCTACTTCTACCGCCCCCCCCCCCCCCCCCACCCCCACCCCCGGACCCCTCCTGGCGGGTAGTTTTGGGGCTCTGTACCTGCTCTGGCTGGTTGGCGTTGGACAGCGGGATCACCATCCAGATGATGTTCAGGTTGTTGAGGGCAGCGCTGGTGGTGAAGGAGCAGGGCAGCACGGCCGCTTGTCCCCGGGCCACCTGGACGCTGCTCTGGGACACCGTCACGTCCAGCGCCCGCACGTACGCTGCAGGGGGGGGGGGGGGGGAAGAGGTTGGCGATCAGCGACACCGGTAACAGGGAGGGCGAGTAGGGCTCTACAGTTCCAAACAAATGGAAAATGCATATTCCTTCTTACAATATTTGCAGTGTTGTCCTTGTCTGCGGCGTATTGGACGGACACTCAAGAGGGGGGGGGGTGAGTATATGAGCAGAGACTCTCCATGCACATTTCTGTCTCTGTTTCATTTCAGCAAAACAAACATGGCGTCCGAAGCAGGCTCTCAGCAGCGAGGCCCGCCCAAGGAGCGCAGGAAATACGCAATAGCTCGATCGGGAAGCCGTCTCCTGGGAACGAGGCCGGCGTCCAAGTGAACGTGACAACTACCTGCTGCTCTTTGCTCCAAAAGCAGCACGCAAACAACTCTGAAGACCGAAGTCCTGGGAAGTGTCTCCCCCCCCCACCCACCCCCACCACACGGACGACTCAGCTGTCGGCCGTAACAGAGATGAATATGCGCACGCAGCGTCCTATTTCTAGACCGGCTAAAGACTTTAAAAGCCTAAATCGAGTTAGATCTCCGCTTCGCGAGCATGTGTCCATGTCCGACGGCTCCCGTGGGGAAGGACCCTTATCGGACCACGGCGAGGAGGATCGTGGGCACCGACGCGGTGTTTTCAAATTGGATTCAGGGCCCTGCGAGAGTCACAAACCCAACGGTGGAAAGCCACCAAGCGTGTCACTGAATGTGGCACGTGACCAGTCAAACCCCAACGTCCGAGCGCCAACCATCCGTCACGCGGCGTACCCACTTATTCACCAAGTCGCGGGATGCTTTTCCTGCTGGATATCACACGTGTTTGTAGCCGACAGACTGCCTGTTGCTTCCCTCCTCGGCGCGTCCGAGGAAAAACCTGCAGCAGCCCTCCCACGCTTTCCTTCTGCCGGCAGACACAACACTGCTGGCGCGGCGGAGATAGGCAGCGGACGCGAGGGGGGAGGGGGGGGGGGGTGTGGGATAAAAAAAAAAGGGCTGGCAAATTCCACTTTGGGATGTCAGCGCATGTCGCATTTACAGCACGCCGCAACGAAACCGCTGGAATAAAAGGAGAGTAAAGTTGGGCCGTGGCTCGCTAATCTGATCTTCTTTCATCCTCTGTGTACACAATGCTCACTTTACGCACACAGTCCACCTATATGCTCTTTACCAGGAGGGGTTTAGCACGAGGGGTTTAGGGGCCCGTGTGGAAAATGAGATTGTAGCGCGAGGTCAGTGTGTTTAGTCTGTTGGGCTGGATTTAAAGGAGGGCGAGAGACAGAGGAAGAAGAGAAAGATACGGGAGGAAAGAGCGAGGAGGGAAAGTGAAGATAAAAAGAGCTCCTTATCGTCCCTAAGCCTCCTCCGGGGCGCGGGGGGGGGGGGGGGCAGCGGTTTCTCAAGCCCACAACAGCTGGAGGGCTCATTTCAAACCACTGGATTAAGGAACCTCTGCACACGCGCGGGGCTACGGTCGCGCATCTAAGACGCGGGGACGTAGGAGGGGGTTGGGGGGGTCGGGGGGGGTGGAAGTCGGCTCGACAGCTCGCCCCAATTAGGCCCCCCAATCGAAATGAACTGTTAGTACTTACTTTTATTTTTGCCAATAATAGTTCGAGTCATCGAGTGGGTTGATGGGTGACGCAGGGGGAAGGGAAGAGATCAAGGGAAAGAAACAATACGCGGTGGTGGTGGTGGGGGGGGGGAGGAATAAATAAATAAAAGTAGAGAAAAGGGGAGGAGACAACTAGAGGAGGATGAAGGAAAGGAGAAAGGATGCTGCTTGATTTTTCCGAGGGGGCCTAATTGATGAAGTCACCCCAGGCAGCGCCGGCGGAGCGAAGGAGAGAAAAAAACAGCCTCTCTCTCCTCATTCAGGAGCCGAGTGTCAAAACTACTGTTGATTAATGCATGAGAAACCACACACGTTAGAGACAATGAAAATCTGTGTGTGTGTGTGTGTGTGTGAGCTAACTCCGTCATGCTAAGGTGCAGCCATGATGCGGGGTGAGATGCAACACTTTCACTTAAACACTCACTGTCTCTCATTCTCTCACTCACACACACGCACACACACACACACACACGCACACACACGTTCGGCAACCCCTGCTTGGCAAGTCATTTGCATCCTGCGTTTTTTTTTTTATTCATGTGGCTCTTTTATTCATAGCCTTTACTTTTATTCCAGTTTCAAACAGATGCCCCCGATGCTGCGATGTGAGGAGCCGCTGGCACGGATTCAGCCGGGGACGCACAACCCCCCCCCCCCCCCCCACACACACACACACACACACACACACACACACAAACACACACTTCATGCATACACCTGTTTCAGTGAGTCGACGGCGCTAAAAGTCAGACAAAAGAAAGGCGGCTCAACAAAGGCCGACGCGGATGTAAAAGCCCCACAGCAGCAACGGGGGGAACTTTGAATAATTGCACCTGTTTTTTAAGCCCCAACGGCGTTTTCCGTGGCATTCGGCCGCCTCCGAGCGAGCCAGCAAACTTTGGAGAGAGAGCGTGAGGCCTCCAAAGGAGTGAGGGCAAGAAGAGAAAGAGATCGAGCATAAAATCGTGCGTCCCCCCCCCCCCCCCCCTTGCTCCCGGCGTGACAGTTGGCCGCTCTGATCACATTTCGTGTTTTAATCCTCTCGTCCTCTTGCAATCTCCCTTTGGGCTCGGATGCCATTCGGCGAAGGCCTTGTGGCGCTTCAACCTTCTGCGGTGAAAGTGAATCCACAAAAGGAGCCCCAGGAGCCGATGGATGGGTGGGGCCCCGGAGGTCAGGTGGTACGTTTTTGGTACCCAGCTGCTCCGCGGCGACCCATGGAAACCTGCTGCTAGCTTAGCATTGACTCCAGATAGTCAATCACTTCCTTTGAGCTTCTGGGGCAAACTATGGCGCCCTTCTACTTGCCATGTTCTTGATTCTACATCTAAGCCGTTAGGACAGGCCTGTTTTCCAGAGGGGGCGTATTATAAAAGGTCCTCATTCATATTTCACAAGCAAGCAAGTACCGAAAAACCAAGCTTTGGATTCAGATCAGTGGTGACTTGATCCCTCCTTTCCTTCGGTTCCTCACCCCTTGTTTTCTCCTCCTCCGTCCGCCCCGGCAAAACCCTCACCTCATGAAAGAGAAAGAAAACCTCTCGCTCATCCTCCTTCTCATCCCCCCCCCTGCCCCGCCCTTCCTAGCTGACCCATTAGCAACGACAGCCAACTCCCTTACAGGGACCACTGACTCGCCTACACGGCCTAATGCTCTCCTCTAAACTGTGCCGAGTCCGACCAGCCCGGCTTACCGCCCTCCCAATGCATCGCAGCTACAAACACTAGACCCCCCCCCCCTTTCGTGGCCCCCCACACGGACACACAAACGCCGGGTAGCATAGCTGTCACGCACGCGGAGATATCAAGGCATCAGTCAAAGAACCCTCTGTGGTGCTTTCACTTTCCCATCACACGAGTATCCGGGCAGCTGACCACCATCCTGTGGTCAAAGTTGTACGAAACGCTCTCTGTATGTGTTTCACCCGGAAACGGGTTTAGAAGTGCAACGCGTAACACAAAGAGAGTCACCGTGAACAGGCCACCGGGTGATGAACCCAAAAAAACAACAACAACAACGCCACGGTGCGAGCAGAAGGTTAAAGTAGGCCACTGCCCTTTGGTGCACAGATAAGCCTGGGCATTGCAAGACTGACGCTAGAGCAGCAAGCAGATGGCTCTGCGCGCATGCAGCCCCGGACACACACACACACTGTGTCCGTAAAAAACATCAAGTACCAACTTCAGTGGAGTACACGCAAATGGCAAATACACAACGTCGCTCCGCTGCCTGCTCACACGGCAAAAGAAAAGACACGCTGTTTTTCAAAGTGCAAGCACATGTTTGCTCGACGTGTCGTTTCAAAGGACAGCTGAGGACCAGGACCTGGGTTTCCCAAAAGAAACTCTCTGTTTGCTTGTTTCCTCTCTCCTTGTTTCGGTCCTGGCGGGAGGGGCTCCTTTTAGGAGGGAAAGGACGTAACCATCACGCCATGTGCCTACACCTCTAGTTCGAGGCCCGTCTCCAATCCGGCCCTCAGTCAGCCGGCCGGAGCCTCGGCACATTCTACTAGAAGACTATTCCTGGAACCAGCACCCTTAGCCCTTAGCATCTAGCCGCAGGTAGCCCTGTCTGCAGGCGCGTAGTTAGCAACGAGCTAATAGGCAGAGGTTGCCCTCTGCTGCTTTAGTCGTCTTACTATTCTTTATCATTGTCCTTCTATCCGTCCTCACTCATTCTGTCGCTCTTGTTCTTGAGACATGATGTATATTTACTCAATAATAAATACTAGAAAGCCTACCAGAAAACTGTACTTTTCTCTTTGTGAGGATTTTGCTAGGATTGCATGATGAGCAGAACCTGCATTTTAGTAAATAACGCAGCAAACACGGGTGCGTTTGAATCGATGTGAAGTCAATGTCCAGTTTAAACTCAAACAAGGAGTTAAACGTATTCTTAGTCCCTCTCTTTTTGGCTCCATCTTCATGTGGTTTGACCCCCCGCTCCGCAAATGACTCATCACGATGCAAAAACAAACCCCGAGATCCGACCCAAACAAAATCTGTTCCCACACGCATACACGCTCTATATGTGGGATTAGAGCTCGTCAGATTGAGCTATATTTGAAACGACTGACAACTCATTGACTGACCAGCTGTCTCGCACGCACACACACACACACACACACACACACACACTCCGCCCTAGTGTCAGAAAGGTTAGTGATCTGGTAGCAAACAGCTGCTCTGACTGATGCGCGTTGTTATTTGGAGAAGAAAGGACACCCAGTGGCAACATGTGCAGATCGTCAGCGTCATCAATCGCTCGTTACCTGCCTTTGATTCACGTCTCAACTACTGTACAACCACCAGAATAAGGCGCATCTGTGGTTCCCACAGGAGGCGTTGACCAGCGTCGGTTGATGCTTTCGAGCTAATTCTGGATTTTGGATGTCTGATGTGGGTCAAAACGCTGGCTCAGCAAACCAGCGAATTCTGCACACTGGTTTAAATGTACACAGCGTTTCATTCAGAGAAAAACTTTACATCAGTGTAACACACGCACACCTTCTACTATTCAGCAAAAAACAGCTCGCCAAAAAAAAATCAACACAAACACGCTGAGTCGGCCGTCTCAAGGCGAACTTCAGAGGCGGCTCCTTTTTGAGCCGCTTAGCCGCCCGTCACTCAAATGTAAAAACCCAATAAACCAGGACGTACACTTCTACTCAACTCTGTACCTCAGGGCCCCCCCCCGCCACAGTGGCTTCACTCTGGGAGTTAGATAATGCAGTGACCTCTTCCTCGGTAACAGGCGTCGCTTTAAGCATCTGTGTGTGTGTGTGTGTGTGTGTGTGTGTGTGTGTGTCTAACCACGTGCTCGACAGAGCGGAGCCCCCGATGCCGAGCACATCTGCTCCGGACGCCCCTGGCACCGCCATATGGCGGGCAAATACGCCTTCCTGTTCCTCCGCCACAAAGAGGGAAGGGGGGGGGGGGGGGGAGTATGGAGTGAAAATGAAAGTGCGTGCGTGGCGGAGGGGGAAAAGAAGGGGGGTGCGAAAAGAGACGAGGAGGGAGGGAGGGAGGCGCAGCTGAGGAGCGAGGAGCCGCACGTGGGACCCACTTTGCCCCCCCCCCCCCCGCCCCAATACGACCTCCTGGCCCTTTAGGTCAGAACTGGGTCTACAGCTAAACCGTTCTCAGGTGGAGTCTCTATATATTTCAGTTGACCTGATGATGTAATGACCTTACCATGACATCATTATCAATCATTCCATTGTGACAGAACACTACGTCGTTTTTCTGACCGGAATATCGACCAAAGAACTTTTGCATTACGGGGGGGGGGGGGTTTGTAGGATCTGCGCGTGTATCAGGGCGCACGTTCCATCCTGCTACGCTGCTTCTTTAGTTGAAACGCCCACAGGAAGCCGATCGTGGCTTCGGGGGGTATCGACGGAAGAGACACACCTTCGTGCACAATGGACTGAGACCCCCCCCCACCCCCCTCCATCCCCCCCATCCGTCAGTACAGGTAGGGAAGAAAAACAAGTTGGTAAAATGGCAAAATAAAAATCACCTGCCGTGTGAATCTATTTGAGTTTTGTGCACAGTACCAGCGCCCTTCCTCTCCCTCCTCCCATCTCCTCTTCCTCTTCCTCCTCCTCCTCCCCCAGCCCCCCCTACCCCCTCCCCTGCCACAGGCTTTGCATGGAGCCTGAGTTAATATGAGAAAATCAATACCGTCAGAGCATCTGCTGTCGAGGGGCAGGTCAGAGACTTTGTGGTGCGCCTGGAGGGGGGGGGGGTGATAGTGTGTTTGAGGGGAGGGGGGGGGGGTGCGGGGGAGGAGTATGTTGCTCGATAAACGCAAGCCAATTGATCTTTCCTGCACGTCTTTTTTTGTGTGCGAGCGTCCCCGAGACCCCCCCCCAGGGCCTGACTGACTGACAGGCGGCGAGCTGGTTGTGAGCCTCGGAGGTGGACTCACTGTGTGTGTGTGTGTGTGTGTGTGTGTGTGTGTGTGTGTGCGTCCGTGCTCCTATGTAGCTGCGGGTCTTGTGTACGAACAGTACGAGAGCCAACGCTGCAATATTTCATATTTCTATAAGAAAATGTTAGGCAGACACCGCGCTGTAACACACTGTAAACCCAGCGGAGTGCAACTGGGTGCAACTGTCATCGATAGAACACACACACACACACCAGTGTGTCCAGTGCTGCGAGGGGGAGGAAACGGCCAGTTCCTCAAATCGTGAGCGATTCTCTCCCTCTCCAGACCCGCTCCGCACTGTAAAGTGACATAACGTCATTTCAGGGAGTGAAATGAGAA